>NC_143040.1:60744249-60824249 GCF_057628025.1 Oncorhynchus mykiss
GACACCTGCCCCCCACACACACACACACCTGCCTGACACCTGTCACCCCCCCCCCCCAACACACACCTTCCTGACACCTGTCCCTCACACACACACACCTGCCTGACACCTGTCCCCCACAAACATCTGCCTCACACCTGCCCCCCCCCCCCCCACACACACACACACACATCTTCCTGACACCTGTCCCCCACAAACATCTGCCTGACACCTGTCCCCCACACACACACACCTGCCTGACACCTGTCACCCCCCCCCCCCAACACACACCTTCATGACACCTGTCCCTCACACACACACCTGCCTGTCACCTGTCCCCCACACACACACCTGCCTGTCACCTGTCACCCACACACACACACACCTGCCTGACACCTGTCCCCCCCCCCCCCACACACACACACCTTCCTGACACCTGTCCCCCACAAACATCTGCCTGACACCTGTCCCACACACACACCTGCCTAACACCTGTCCCTCACACACACACACCTGCCTGTCACCTGTCCCCCACACACACACACACCTGCCTGACACCTGTCCCCCCCCCCACACACACACATCTTCCTGACACCTGTCCCCCACAAACATCTGCCTAACACCTGTCCCCCCCACACACACACCTGCCTGACACCTGTCCCCCACACACACATGCCTGACACCTGTCCCCCCCACACACACACCTGCCTGACACCTGTTCCCCCCCACACACACCTGCCTGACACCTGTCCCCCACACACACCTTCCTCACACCTGTCCCACACACCCACAGCTGCCCGAGGTTGCACCCCCCAAGACTACCTCTGAACTGATCTGCACTCTCTCTCCTTCTCTCTCTCTCTTAATTACATTTCAATCTCTCTCTCTCGCTACTCACATTAACTTATTCTGTCTTTCATTGACAGTGAAGAAGGTAACTACAGTGTGTTGTGGTCCTCAGGGTGGGTCTATTGGGAGTAGCTTGCTCATATAGACACCCCAACCCAACTGGTAACAAAAATACTTACACTACTGCCTAGAAACCTCAACTCCCCAAACAGACACCCTAACCCCTTCTCCCCCCTCTCTCCCTTCTCTTTGCCAGGCCAGATAAGGATAAGATAAGATAAGTCCTATAAGTCCTAAATAAGATAAGTCCTAAACCCTGGGCAGTTTAAAGCTTGTCTGCACTGCTGCCACACACTACCATATCTCTTTCACACCACTCTCTCCCACTCTTCTCTCCTCTCTTTTCTCTCCTCTCTCCAAAATTAGTATGCTTGTTTTAATCTCTTTCCCAGCCTGTTTCCTAGCTCACAATGTCAAGCTTACCCTTTTTTCTCCCTAAATAGAGCAGAGCTCCAGCAATGTGTGCCTGTCACTAGCCTGTCCGGCCTGGTTTAGCCAGATGTAACAGCATTTTTCTGAATGAAATCCTCATGGCTCCAAGGACTGAGCTCCAGAATAATATCTGTCATTCCGGGGGAAATTCCAGCGTTCCCGATATTTCACAGCTGTCAACTGGAATGTACATTGTGATGACCTTAGGGATCGGGGGAAAAGGCATTAATACACATAGGATAATATTAAGAAATGTAGTAATGTGAGATCAATTTACTACTGACGGCTAGACAAAGCTTGTCATCACTTAGCAGCTAGCTCAGAGACTCGAAGATGGAAAACACAAGTGACACACAGGAAATAATTTTAAAAAGGACATTGGCTTATAAGTACATATCTAAGCCTAGGGGCTAAGGAACCAATAGAATGGTTGGTTTGGAAGCTGCCTATCTAGTGGTGCTGTTTTCAGTCAGAGTGTTTGGAAAATAAGTGAAGCTCTGTGTCTGTTACTGTCTTGGAGAGGAAGTGTGACTGGAGTTGTTTTGCAGCTTAGCGACCACGCCACGTCTCAGTTTATTGTCTCTGTCTGTCTGTCTGTCTGTCTGTCTGTCTGTCTGTCTGTCTGTCTGTCTGTCTGTCTGTCTGTCTCTCTCTCTCTCTCTCTCTCTCTCTCTTTCAATCTCGTAAAATGTGTATGTTGCTGTAAAATGTGTGTTCTATAATGTGTGTGCTGTTCTCAAAATGTGAGGCATTTAATGTGTGTTAGCAGCCAGCCATCCACTGGTAGACAGATGTCTGCTGATTACCTCTCCTGAACCGAGCGATATTTGGGAGCAGAACATTTCAAAAGGGGAAATAACATGACACAAATTGAAGTTTCGTGGCTAATTGGAACTAAATGGGGCCCTTAAATGGTGTGTAGTTTACGATGAGACAGACAGCCATATTTCATTAGCTGAGCTGTGAGGAGCTGGTCGGGTTTCTGTGTGCGCGCGCGTGTGTGTGTGTGTGTGTGTGTGTGTGTGTGTGTGTGTGTGTGTGTGTGTGTGTGTGTGTGTGTGTGTGTGTGTGTGTGTGTGTGTGTGTGTGTGTGTGTGTGTGTGTGTGTGTGTGTGTGTGTGTGTGCGTGTGTGTGTGTGTGTGTGTGTGTGTGTGCGTGTGTGTGTGTGTGTGTGTTCATAGAAACAAACAAACAGAGGAAACAAACATGTTAACACCTCCAAAGGAATTATCCCCTCATTTTACCACTTTCATTTATACAAACAAATCTGCAAAAGAAAAGCAAAGAAAGCGAAACAACCCCGTCAAATAGCAGCTAGCTCCTCCTACAAGCCTTTCAAATGTATTTTACTTGATGACAACCCAGACCACTATGAAACATCCATGAAGGCCCAAAGCACTTAAACATTTCACAATTGGTTGTGACCAGCCTGTTGGGACCTGGGCCTGTATGCAGCAGGCAGGCAGCAGTAAATTCAGATATTTAAAGAGAGTGGTGTGTGTGGATGTGTGTGTGTGTGTGTGTGTGTGTGTGTGTGTGTGTGTGTGTGTGTGTGTGTGTTACGCAGCACCAGGCCTCCAGACTAGAAGCTTTTTTTTTAAATTTCTAAAAAAGTGTTTTCTTGAGAAAATAAATGTTTACTAGCCTACTTGTTTAAATTGGATCCCACGACGCAGTTAGCCTCAGTTGCTGGGACCGCTCCTATCTGTCCCAGGATACTGCCAAAACCTGAAGTCTAATGAGCTGCTGCTTGGCGAAGAAGCTAGCCTAGCTGCTAGCTATCAATCTAGAATGGTTTCCTGGACATTTGAACACAGCCTGCGATGGTGTTAGCCCTTGTGCCTGAGACCACGGATTGACCCGGGCTTGTGACTGTTGAAATCCCTACTTTTTGTAGCTATTTCCATCGGCCCTGTGCTGGCTGGAATTGCGTGGCGTACCAGCGTTAGCCTTTCAGCTGCTACCATGACAATGACCAAAGCCGATGAGAATACTGTTGAAGACAGTGGTGTCTATCACAGGGAAGGATCTTTTAAACAAACAAAAAGAGTTCAAGCAGTTTTTACAACAACAAGAAAACAGCTTCAAGGGTTGTGTCCAAATACTGGTGGAGTCAACTAACAAAAGAATGGACGATCTGGCGCGAGAGGTCCAGGACCTGACGAACAGTTTCAAATCAAATCAAATCAAATTGGTCACATACACATGCTAATCAGATGTTAATGCGAGTGTAGCAAAATGCTTGTGCTTCTAGTTCCAACAGTGCAGTAATATCTAACAAATAATCTAACAATTCCCAACAACTACCTAATACACACACATCTAAAGGGGTGAATGAGAATATGTACATAAAATACATGGATGAGCGATGGCTGAGCGGCATAGGCAAGGTGCAGTAGATGGTATAAAATACAGTATATACATGTGGTATGTGTAATGTAAGATATGTAGACATTATTAAAGTGGCATTATTTAGAGAGGCATTGTTTAAAGTGACTAGTGATCCATTTATTAAAGTGTCCAGTGATCAGGTCTCAATGTCGGCAGCAGCCTCTCTGAGTTAGTGATGGCTGTTTAGCAGCATGATCAAATCAAATCAAATTTATTTATATAGCCCTTCGTACATCAGCTGATATCTCAAAGTGCTGTACAGAAACCCAGCCTAAAACCCCAAACAGCAAGCAATGCAGGTGTAGAAGCACAGTGGCTAGGAAAAACTCCCTAGAAAGGCCAAAACCTAGGAAGAAACCTAGAGAGGAACCAGGCTATGTGGGGTGGCCAGTCCTCTTCTGGCTGTGCCGGGTGGAGATTATAACAGAACATGGCCAAGATGTTCAAATGTTCATAAATGACCAGCATGGTCGAATAATAATAAGGCAGAACAGTTGAAACTGGAGCAGCAGCACGGCCAGGTGCCTTGAGATAGAAGCTGTTTCTCAATCTCTCAGTCCCAGCTTTGATGCACCTCTACTGACCTCTCCTTCTGGATGATAGAGGTGTAAACAGGCAGTGGCTCAGGAGGTTGTTGTCCTTGATTATCTTTTTGGACTTCCTGTGACATCGGGTGCTGTAGGTCTCATGGAGGGCAGGTTGTTTGCCCCCGGTGATGCGTTGTGCAGACCGCACAACCCTCTGGAGAGCCTTGTGGTTGAGGGCGGTGCAGTTTCTGAACCAGGATGCTCTCGATTGTGCATCTGTAAAAGTTTGTCAGGGTTTTGGATGACAAGCCAAATGTCTTCAGCCTCCTGAGGTTTGCAGTTCTCCCAGGGTCAGCTCGATGAGTTTAAACAGGAGAACGGCAAGATGACAGCAATCTGTAAGTCACAACATTATTGTGTAAGGAATTGCAGAATCTCCACATGAGACCTGGACGGAGTCTGAGAACAAAGTGAAGGAAATTATCACTGAGAAACTGATTGATGGACCGCAGGAAGATTGAGGTGGACGTGCCCACATGACTGGAAAACGTGACACTTGCCTAGGTGACAGGCCCAGGCCGATAGTGGTCAAGTTCCTGATGTTCAAGGACAGGGTAGCTCTTCTGGACAGAGCTAAGAACTTAAGAGGAACATCCTTCTCAATCAGGACTATCCTGAAGCGCCAAAAGAGGTAAGAACTTATCCCAGCCATGAAAGCTGCCAGAGCGCATAGGGATATTGCTTGCATCCACTATGACAGGATCATTGTCCACCTTCCCTCCCAAAAGTCTTGAAGAGATGAGAGAGACAATACTGTGGGTTGGTAGCTTAACCCTGCAGCACACACATACACTTACACACACCAACTGGTTGATGGACTGCTAAATAATGTTGTTGTTTTTTCTCTTGCTTTGTTTGCTCTTTTCCATATCTACCTCTGAGGAGCTACCCAGGAAAGGGCTGAAAATAGCCCTTATTAATATACAGTGCCTTGCAAAAGTATTCATCCCCCTTGGCGTTTTTCCTATTCTGTTGCATTACAACCTGTAATTTAAATAGATTTTTTATGTGGATTTCATGTAATGGACATACACAAAATAGGCCAAATTGGTGAAGTAAAATGAAAAGAAAACTTGTTTTATTAAATTATACAAAACGGAAAAGTGGTGTGTGCATGTGTATTCACGCCCTTTGCTATGAAGCCCATAAATAAGAGCTGGTGCAATCAATTACCTTCATAAGTCACATTATTAGTTGAATAAAGTCCACCTGTGTGCAATCTAAGTGTCACATGATCTGTCACATGATCTCAGAATATCTACACCTGTTTTGAAAGGCCCCAGAGTCTGCAACACCACTAAGCAAGGGGCACCACCAAGCAAACGACACCATGAAGACCAAGGAGATCTCCAAACAGGTCAGGAACAAAGTTGTGGAGAAGTACAGGTCAGGGTTGGGTTATAAAAAGACAATTGAAACTTTGAACATCCCACAGAGCACCATTAAATCCATTATTAAAAAATTGAAAGAATATGGCACCACAACAAACTTGCCAAGAGAGGGCCGCCCACCAAAACTCACGGACCGGGCAAGGAGGGCATTAATCAGAGAGGCAACAAAAAGACCAAAGATAACCCTGAAGGAGCTGCAAAGCTCCATCGCGGAGTTTGGAGTATCTGTCCATAGGACCACCTTAAGCCGTACACTCCACAGAGTTGGGCTTTACAGAAGAGTGGCCAGAAAAAAGTAATTGCTTAAAGAAAAAAAATTGGTGTTCGCCAAAAGGCATGTGTGAGATACCCCAAACATATGGAAGAAGGTATTCTGGTCAGATGAGGCTAAAATGTAGCTTTTTGGCCATCAAGGAAAATGCTATGTTTGGTACAAACCCAACACCTCTCATCACCCCGAGAACCCATCCCCACAGTGAAGCATGGTGGTGGCAGCATCATGCTGAGGGGATGTTTTTCATCAGCAGGAACTGGAAAACTGGGCAGAATTGAAGGAATGATGGATGGCGCTAAATACAGGGAAAATCTTGATGGAAATCTCTTCCAGAGATTTGAGACGGGGACGGAGGTTTACTTTCCAGCAGGACAATGACGCTGAGCACACTGCTAAAGTTTTCTGTTTATTTAGTCTTATTTCTTGTTTGTTTCACAATAAACAATATTTTGCATCTTCAAAGTGGTAGGCATGTTGTGTAAATCAAATGATACAACCCCCCAAAAATCTATTTTAATTCCAGGTTGTAAGGCAACAAAATAGGAAAATGCCAAAGGGGGTGAATACTTTCGCAAGCCACTGTATGTAGCCTTAGAAATAAGGTTCATGAAATCAATAACTTTCTAACATCAGATAACCTTAATATATTATCAATTTCTGAGACTCACTTAGATAATTCCTTTGTTAAAACCTGTTATGGCTGCAATCCCGATACCGGGATCGATATGACAACTACCATTGAAAATAGAGGGCGCCAAATTCAAACCACAGAAATCTCATAATTACAATTCCTAAAACATACATGTGTCTTATATCATTTTAAAGCTTTTCTCGTTGTTAATCCCACCAAAGTGTTTGATTTCAAATAGGCTTTTCAGTGAAAGCACTACAAACGATTATGTTAGGTCTCCACCAAACCACAATAAGCACAGCTATTTTCCAGCAAAATATAGCATTCACAAAAAGCTGAAATAAAGATAAAATGAATCACTAACCTTGAATTATCTTCATTAGATGACACTCATAGGACTTCATGTTACACAATACATGCATGTTTTGTTTGATAAAGTTCATATTTATATCAAAACAATTGGAGTTTACATTGGCGCGTTAAATTCACTAGTTCCAAAAACATCAAGTGATTTTGCATAGCCACATCATTCAATAGAAATACTCATCATAAATGTAGATGATAATATATTTATACACATGGAATTATAGATATACCTCTCCTTAATGCAACCGCTGTGTCAGATTTTTTTTAAACTTTACGGAAAAAGAAACGCATGCAATAATCTGAGGCGGCGCTCAAAAGTAAAAACAACACAGCCGCAAAGATGGCGTCAACATAAACACGAAATTACATGATAAATATTCCCTTACCTTTGATCTACATCAGAAAGCACTCCAGGAATCCCAGGTCCACAATAAATTTTTGTTTTGTTAAAAAATGTAAGTTATTTATGTCCAAATACCTTATTTTGTTCTGGTCAGCATTTTATCGGACAAAAACTTTGAAGAAACATTTCAAACTAAGTACAGAATGAATCATTAGGATGTTTTTAACATATAGCTTCAATAACGTTCCAACCGGAGTATTCTTTCTTGTCTTCGTGAGCAATGGAATGCAAGTGACTACCATGAGGAAAAAGTGGGATCACAAAATGGCTGCTTGATGGACAGCTGATATATTCTGCTCTCATTCACTCCCACAACAACATAGAAGCCTCATTATAACTTATATTGATGGTTGACATCTAGTAGAACCCCTAGGCAGTGCAATATCATTCATATCTCAAGGGGATTTCATTGGGGACTCTGGTGAATACATACAAGCTCAGATTTCTGACTTCCTGTTTTGATTTCAACTCAGGATTTTGCCTGCCAATATGAGTTCTGTTATACTCACAGACATCATTCAAGCAGTTTTAGAATCTTCAGAGTTTTCTATCCAATACTAATAATAATATGCAAATATTAGCAACTATGACTGAGGAGCAGGCCGTTTGATATGGGCACCTTTCATCCAAGCTACTCAATACTGCCCCTGCAGCCATAAGACGTTTTAACAGCAGTACCAATACAAGGATATAAGAGGCAGGAATGCCTATGGGGAAGTTGTTGATGTGTATATTCAGAGCCATGTCCCTATAATTCTTAGAGAAGATCTATTGACAAGTGTTATTGAAGTGTTGAGTTTGCAGGTTCACTTGCCTCATCTAAACCTATTCTAATAGGATGTTGCTATATGCAACCAAGTGCATTTTTGGGTGACCCAAACAAGTGCAGTAAAGAAAGACCTAGGAAAGCGGCAGCTGACTCAAAACAGAGAAGCACACCCTTAACTGCACATACAGAACTAACATCAGAAACATGCCATGTATTTTCTGTTTATTTATTTTAGGACAAGTGGGTTAACTGCCTTGTTCAGGGGCAGAACGACAGATTTTTACCTTGTCAGCTCGAGGATTCGATCTTGCAACCTTTCGGTTACTAGTCTAACGCTCTAACCACTAGGATACCTGCCACCCAGTTGAGGTTAGATGAGAGATTAACTGCATCAATTCTTGTTTTTCTGAGAAATATTACTGTGTTGAAATATTATCAACTTACTGTACATATAGCTCTGACAGACATAATTACCCCACCAGACATGCCGCCAGCGGTCTCACAAATTCAAGGCAATGCACAGTATTATATCGAGCCATGATCACATGGAACTCCTTTACATCTCAAAGTACTCAGCTTTTATCAATCAAATTAAAACATCTCACAACCCAATGCCCTATCTAGCTGGAATTTCTATGTTAATGGTTTTAAAGGAAGTTTAATTGTAAAGTATTTTTGTCTGATTTATTTTCCATTATGTGTTGGACCCCAGGAAGACTAGCATCCCAATTTATTAGAACCCCAAGAAAAGAAAAAATAACAAGGCTGAGTGCAGGAGAGTACCTAAGGGACCGGAGCCATATGTTTAAGCTTTGTCCTACAAAGTTAGTCTGCCCTTCATGTCATTTATCAAAGGGCTCTGTCGGTGACAAGCAGGAGAGGGTCCTGTGCTGGGGAGGTCCAGGAATCAAGAGAAGATGGGAGGGTGGTGGGATGGAGGGGCCAGGCTCTGAACTGATTATGGCGTTATTATGGAGGTAAAGCCGGGAAATTATCCACCTGGCGGTTTGTCGGAGTCACTAGCCGAGTGGCTAGGCTAATAAAGCAGAGGAGGGGGAGAGAGAAGGAGGGAGGGGGAGAGGGAGGAGTACAGCTTCACTCTCTCTCTCTCTGTATATTTGCAGGTCTGGGCCTCCATCTCACCTGATTACGTGTCTTTATTGGGATGTGGTAAAACCATTAAGTGAAGACAGGGCCAGTGATTTATCATGTTTAAGGGCTCCTCAAATTAAATCAGGACCAGGCAAATGAGCGCTGCACCACGCACAATCATCTCCCTCTTTTCTCTCTCTCTTCATCTCTCTGAGGTTTCATGCATGCAAGATGAGGGATTCTCCACCCCCCTTTCGCCACCTCTTCCCGCCAGGCCCCTTGTGGACCTCTCTTCTCCCCCTCTAAGTGTTATAATTAAGCAATAAGGCCTGAGGAGGTGTGTTATATGGCCAATCTACCACGGCTAAGGGCTGTTCTTAGGCATGATGCAACAGAGTTACTGCTATTTTAAACTGGTTACCAACATAATTAGAGCAGTAAAAATAAATGTGTTGTCATAACTATGGTATGCGGTCTGATATATCAGAACTGTCAGCCAATCAGCATTCAGGGCTCGAACCACCCAGGTTAAAATTGAGAATAATTGTCCAGACAGTAAACAGAATTGAATGAAAGGACAGAGTTTAGGTACCTGGGAGAGGGAAGACATTAGAGTGGATTAGATTGGCAAGAATGCTAAGTGTGGCAGAGCTAGGAGAGCTCATTCTATATATCTGATCTGAGCCTTTGACTGATTTTATTTATTGCTCCTTATGAAATAGACAACAAAGACCTGTCATTAAGTGTTCATTTAATCAGGGAGAAGTAATGGAATGATGGTTAAATGATACATTGGTTCTTATTGTAACGGCTTTCATCGGAAGAAGAGGAATCGTCGGACCAAAATGCAGCAGGGTAAGTGTTCATCTTTAATGAACTGCACTGAACACTGAATAAACAAAACAACAAAAGGAAACCCGAAACAGTCCTGCAAGGTGAAAAATACTAAACAGAAATGAACTACCCACAAACTAAGGTGGAAAAACAGGCTACCTAAGTATGATTCCCAATCGGAGACAACGAAAGACAGCTGTCCCTGATTGAGAACCATACCCGGCCGAAACATAGAACAAAAACAAAAACCTAGATATACAAACATAGAATGCCCACCCAAATCACACCCTGACCAAACAAAAATAGAAACACACAAAGCAATCTACGGTCAGGGCGTGACACTTATGGTCCGCTCTGATCAGGAATCTACAGCTTTGCCTTTTTTTATGACAGGAATGTTTATCCATTTGAGTTTAGGATATGTGAACAATAGCAATCTCTTGGAATCAATACTTAACTATTTATTGATGAAGTTATTTATTGATTCATTTATTCATGGTGGATTACAACATTACATTCATTTATATAATTTCTCAATAATTGAAATTGGTGACATGGATATTTTATTGTATGCATAGTTTGATGACAACATACAACAATATATACCATGTCATATTGAAACGTTGTAAAAACTCATTCAAATGAAATGGATATAAAAACAGACATCATTCATTCATATTCGTCTTTTTTGCGTTCTAAGTCTTCAGAACCCATATGATATCGATGATTCACAAGGTAGATTTATACATATCCATTTCTTAATTTGTATTTATTTTGCCTTGGGTTTTCTACGCCATTTTTTTTGTCTTAAGAGAACTCTTAGAAGACAAAACCTTTTCCTAATGACCTATAAATAATGAAGAAAATATGAAAATGATATAATGTGTGAGTAAATCAGAGGTCAGGGTATATGACTGATGGACCTTGTCTGCATATGGCTGTGAATGGTTAAATATATCATTATCATGTCCCGTCTCACTCCAAATCAAAACCTGCTATGTTCCTCTTTTAATTACAAATTCAATCATATTATTATAATTTCTTTAGTTTGGTGTTTTGTGTTATTTTGATAGTTTCATATGTTTTATGTTATAGCCACTGGGTGTTTTGGTATTGTTTGTCGTCAGGGCACTTTAGCAGTGGATATGATTTGCATGTATAATTCCCCTTTTAGTCACCACAAATACACTTAAATGATCAGTTGCTGATTTAATTTAAAATCTCATTTAGAATTAATTAACAGTTCATTCTCAAATATTTGTGCCTTAAAAACCTAATTGAAAAAAAAATATTGATACATAATGATGCTGTTATTGTATTTATTTTATAATTATTGCTTAGAGTAATACTCTATTCCTGAAATGCATTAATGTGATTCTAGATTTGGAATGTCACAACCATTGATCAGTTGTTGTTTACATTATTAGGCTGATATGTTCCATAGATAAGCAGAATGTAGACTAACAGATACTCTATCTGCACTGACTCTACGCACACTCACTAGACTCTTTATGCACACCAGATACACACTCACTAGACTCTATATACACACCAGATACACACTCACTAGACTCTTTATGCACACCAGATACACACTCACTAGACTCTATATACACACCAGATACACACTCACTAGACTCTATATGCACACCAGATACACACTCACTAGACTCTATATACACACCAGATACACACTCACTAGACTCTATATGCACACCAGATACACACTCACTAGACTCTATATACACACCATATACACACTCACTAGACTCTATCTGCACTGACTCTAAGCACACTCACTAGACTCTTTATGCACACCAGATACACACTCACTAGACTCTATATACACACCAGATACACACTCACTAGACTCTATATGCACACCAGATACACACTCACTAGACTCTATATACACACCAGATACACACTCACTAGACTCTATATGCACACCAGATACACACTCACTAGACTATATACACACCAGATACACTCATTAGACTCTATATACACACTCACTAGACTATATATACACCAGATACACTCATTATACTCTATATACACACCAGATACACTCACTAGACTATATATATACACCAGATACACTCATTAGACTCTATATACACACTCACTAGACTATATATACACCAGATACACTCATTATACTCTATATACACACCAGATACACTCACTAGACTCTATATACACACTCACTAGACTATATATATATGCACCAGATACACTCATTAGACTCTATATACACCAGATACACTCATTATACTCTATATACACACCAGATACACTCACTAGACTCTATATACACACTCACTAGACTATATATATATGCACCAGATACACTCATTAGACTCTATATACACCAGATACACTCATTAGACTCTATATATACACCAGATACACTCATTAGACTCTATATATACACCAGATACACTCACTAGACTCTATATACACACCAGATACACACACTAGTCTCTATATATGCACCAGATACACTCATTAGACTCTATATATACCCCAGATACACTCACTAGTCTCTATATACACACACACTAGTCTCTATATATACACCAGATACACTCATTAGACTCTATATACACCAGATACACTCATTAGACTCTATATACACACCAGATACACTCATTAGACTCTATATATACACACCAGATACACTCATTAGACTCTATATACACACCAGATACACTCATTAGACTCTATATATACCCCAGATACACTCACTAGTCTCTATATACACACACACTAGTCTCTATATATACACCAGATACACTCATTAGACTCTATATACACCAGATACACTCATTAGACTCTATATACACACCAGATACACTCATTAGACTCTATATACACACCAGATACACTCACTAGACTCTATATACACACCATATACACTCACTAGACTATATATACACCAGATACACTCATTAGACTCTATATACACACCAGATACACTCATTAGACTCTATATATACACCAGATACACTCATTAGACTCTATATACACACCAGATACACTCATTAGACTCTATATACACACCAGATACACTCATTAGACTCTATATATACACACCAGATACACTCATTAGACTCTATATACACACCAGATACACTCATTAGACTCTATATACACACCAGATACACTAATTAGACTATATATACACCAGATACACTCATTAGACTCTATATACACACCAGATACACTCATTAGACTCTATATACACACCAGATACACTCATTAGACTCTATATATACACACCAGATACACTCATTAGACTCTATATATACACCAGATACACTCATTAGACTCTATATACACACCAGATACACTCACTAGACTCTATATACACACCAGATACACTCACTAGACTCTATATACACACCAGATACACTCATTAGACTCTATATATACACCAGATACACTCCTTAGACTCTATATACACACCAAATACACTCACTAGACTCTATATACACACCAGATACACACACTAGTCTCTATATATGCACCAGATACACTCATTAGACTCTATATACACACCAGATACACTCACTAGTCTCTATATACACACACACTAGTCTCTATATACACACCAGATACACACACTAGTCTCTATATATGCACCAGATACACTCATTAGACTCTATATATACACCAGATACACTCATTAGACTCTATATACACACCAGATACACTCCTTAGACTCTATATACACACCAGATACACTCCTTAGACTCTATATACACACCAGATACACTCCTTAGACTCTATATACACACCAGATACACTCCTTAGACTCTATATACACACCAAATACACTCATTAGACTCTATATATACACCAGATACACTCATTAGACTCTATATACACACCAGATACACTCATTAGACTCTATATACACACCAGATACACTCACTAGTCTCTATATACACACACACTAGTCTCTATATATGCACCAGATACACACACTAGTCTCTATATATGCACCAGATACACTCATTAGACTCTATATACACCAGATACACTCATTAGACTCTATATATACCCCAGATACACTCACTAGTCTCTATATACACACACACTAGTCTCTATATATGCACCAGATACACTCATTAGACTCTATATATACACCAGATACACTCATTAGACTCTATATACACACCAGATACACTCATTATACTCTATATACACACCAGATACACTCACTAGACTATATACACACCAGATACACTCACTAGACTCTATATACACACCAGATACACTCACTAGTCTCTATATACACACACACTAGTCTCTATATATGCACCAGATACACACACTAGTCTCTATATACACACCAGATACACTCATTAGACTCTATATATACACCAGATACACTCATTAGACTCTATATACACACCAGATACACTCACTAGTCTCTATATACACACACACTAGTCTCTATATATGCACCAGATACACACACTAGTCTCTATATACACACCAGATACACTCATTAGACTCTATATATACACCAGATACACTCATTAGACTCTATATACACACCAGATACACTCATTAGACTCTATATACACACCAGATACACTCATTAGACTCTATATATACACCAGATACACTCATTATACTCTATATACACACCAGATACACACACTAGTCTCTATATATGCACCAGATACACTCATTAGACTCTATATACACACCAGATACACTCATTAGACTCTATATATACACCAGATACACTCATTAGACTCTATATATACACCAGATACACTCATTATACTCTATATACACACCAGATACACACACTAGTCTCTATATATGCACCAGATACACTCATTAGACTCTATATACACACCAGATACACTCATTAGACTCTATATATACACCAGATACACTCATTAGACTCTATATATGCACCAGATACACTCATTATACTCTATATACACACCAGATACACACACTAGTCTCTATATACACACCAGATACACACACTAGTCTCTATATATGCACCAGATACACTCATTAGTCTCTATATACACACTCACTAGACTCTATATATACACCAGATACACTCATTAGACTCTATATACACACCAGATACACTCATTAGACTCTATATACACACCAGATACACTCACTAGACTCTATATACACACTCACTAGACTCTATATATACACCAGATACACTCATTAGACTCTATATACACACCAGATACACTCATTAGACTCTATATACACACCAGATACACTCACTAGACTCTATATACACACTCACTAGACTCTATATATACACCAGATACACTCATTAGACTCTATATACACACCAGATACACTCACTAGACTCTATATACACACTCACTAGACTCTATATACACACCAGATACACTCATTAGACTCTATATACACACCAGATACACTCACTAGACTCTATATACACACTCACTAGACTCTATATACACACCAGATACACTCACTAGACTCTATATACACACCAGATACACTCATTAGACTCTATATACACACCAGATACACTCACTAGACTATATATACACACCAGATACACACTCACTAGACTCTATATACACACTAAATAGACTCTATATACACCAGATACACACTCACTAGACTCTATATATACAGTGCCTTGCGAAAGTATTCGGCCCCCTTGAACTTTGCGACCTTTTGCCACATTTCAACATAAAGATATAAAACTGTATTTTTCTGTGAAGAATCAACAACAAGTGGGACACAATCATGAAGTGGAACGACATTTATTGGATATTTCAAACTTTTTTAACAAATCATAAACTGAAAAATTGGGCGTGCAAAATTATTCAGCCCCCTTAAGTTAATACTTTGTAGCGCCACCTTTTGCTGCGATTACAGCTGTAAGTCGCTTGGGATATGTCTCTATCAGTTTTGCACATCAAGAGACTGAAATTTTTTCCCATTCCTCCTTGCAAAACAGCTCGAGCTCAGTGAGGTTGGATGGAGAGCATTTGTGAACAGCAGTTTTCAGTTCTTTCCACAGATTCTCGATTGGATTCAGGTCTGGACTTTGACTTGGCCATTCTAACACCTGGATATGTTTATTTTTGAACCATTCCATTGTAGATTTTGCTTTATGTTTTGGATCATTGTCTTGTTGGAAGACAAATCTCCGTCTCAGTCTCAGGTCTTTTGCAGACTCCATCAGGTTTTCTTCCAGAATGGTCCTGTATTTGGCTCCATCCATCTTCCCATCAATTTTAACCATCTTCCCTATCCCTGCTGAAGAAAAGCAGGCCCAAACCATGATGCTGCAACCACCATGTTTGACAGTGGGGATGTGTGTTCAGGGTGATGTGCTGTGTTGCTTTTACGCCAAACATAACGTTTTGCATTGTTGCCAAAAAGTTCCATTTTGGTTTCATCTGACCAGAGCACCTTCTTCCACATGTTTGGTGTGTCTCCCAGGTGGCTTGTGGCAAACTTTAAACAACACTTTTTATGGATATCTTTAAGAAATGGCTTTCTTCTTGCCACTCTTCCATAAAGGCCAGATTTGTGCAATATACGACTGATTGTTGTCCTATGGACAGAGTCTCCCACCTCAGCTGTAGATCTCTGCAGTTCATCCAGAGTGATCATGGGCCTCTTGGCTGCATCTCTGATCAGTCTTCTCCTTGTATGAGCTGAAAGTTTAGAGGGACGGCCAGGTCTTGGTAGATTTGCAGTGGTCTGATACTCCTTCCATTTCAATATTATCGCTTGCACAGTGCTCCTTGGGATGTTTAAAGCTTGGGAAATCTTTTTGTATCCAAATCCGGCTTTAAACTTCTTCACAACAGTATCTCGGACCTGCCTGGTGTGTCCCTTGTTCTTCATGATGCTCTCTGCGCTTTTAACGGACCTCTGAGACTATCACAGTGCAGGTGCATTTATACGGAGACTTGATTACACACAGGTGGATTGTATTTATCATCATTAGTCATTTAGGTCAACATTGGATCATTCAGAGATCCTCACTGAACTTCTGGAGAGAGTTTGCTGCACTGAAAGTAAAGGGGCTGAATAATTTTGCACGCCCAATTTTTCAGTTTTTGATTTGTTAAAAAAGTTTGAAATATCCAATAAATGTCGTTCCACTTCATGATTGTGTCCCACTTGTTGTTGATTCTTCACAAAAAAATACAGTTTTAATACTTTATGTTTGAAGCCTGAAATGTGGCAAAAGGTCGCAAAGTTCAAGGGGGCCGAATACTTTCGCAAGGCACTGTACACCAGATATACTCACTCACACACATTACATTGACACTCCCACACAAAACCCACACACATTAATATACACTACATATGCACAAACACACATAACACACACAAGCATACGGACACAACACAAACACTCACACACTTTTACACTCATGATTTGATGCTGCTACTCTGTACTTTATTTGACTCTTATTATTATCTATCCTGATGCGTAGTCACTTTACCCTGCCTTCATGTACATATCTACCTTAAATACCTTGTGCTGTATTTCTGCACATTGATCTGATACTGGTACTCCCTGTATATAGCTCCACATTGATCTGGTACTGTTAATACCTGTATATAGCTCCACATTGATCTGGTACTGGTACTCCCTGTATATAGCTCCACATTGATCTGGTACTGTTAATACCTGTATATAGCTCCACATTGATCTGGTACTGGTACTTCCTGGATATAGCTCCACATTGATCTGGTACTGGTGCTCCCTGTATATAGCTCCACATTGATCTGGTACTGGTACTCCCTGTATATAGCTCCACATTGATCTGGTACTGTTAATACCTGTATATAGCTCCACATTGATCTGGTACTGGTACTCCCTGGATATAGCTCCACATTGATCTGGTACTGGTACTTCCTGTATATAGCTCCACATTGATCTGGTACTGGTACTTCCTGTATATAGCTCCACATTGATATGGTACTGGTAATACCTGGATATAGCTCCACATTGATCTGGTACTGGTACTCCCTGTATATAGCTCCACATTGATCTGGTACTGTTAATACCTGTATATAGCTCCACATTGATCTGGTACTGGTACTCCCTGGATATAGCTCCACATTGATCTGGTACTGGTACTTCCTGTATATAGCTCCACATTGATATGGTACTGGTAATACCTGGATATAGCTCCACATTTATCTGATACTGGTACTTCCTATATATAGCTCCACATTGATCTGGTACTGGTACTCCCTGGATATAGCTCCACATTGATCTGGTACTGGTACTTCCTGTATATAGCTCCACATTGATATGGTACTGGTAATACCTGGATATAGCTCCACATTGATCTGGCACTGGTAATACCTGTATATAGCTCCACATTGATCTGGTACTGGTAATACCTGTATATAGCTCCACATTGATCTGGTACTGGTAATACCTGTATATAGCTCCACATTGATCTGGTACTGGTACTCCCTGGATATAGCTCCACATTGATCTGGTACTGGTACTTCCTGTATATAGCTCCACATTGATATGGTACTGGTAATACCTGGATATAGCTCCACATTTATCTGATACTGGTACTTCCTATATATAGCTCCACATTGATCTGGTACTGGTACTCCCTGGATATAGCTCCACATTGATCTGGTACTGGTACTTCCTGTATATAGCTCCACATTGATATGGTACTGGTAATACCTGGATATAGCTCCATATTGATCTGGTACTGGTACTTCCTGTATATAGCTCCACATTGATATGGTACTGGTGCTCCCTGGATATAGCTCCACATTGATCTGATACTGGTACTCCCTGGATATAGCTCCACATTGATCTGGTACTGGTACTCCCTGGATATAGCTCCACATTGATCTGGTACTGGTACTTCCTGTATATAGCTCCACATTGATCTGATACTGGTACTTCCTGTATATAGCTCCACATTGATCTGATACTGGTACTTCCTATATATAGCTCCACATTGATCTGGTACTGGTACTCCCTGGATATAGCTCCACATTGATCTGGTACTGGTACTTCCTGTATATAGCTCCACATTGATATGGTACTGGTAATACCTGGATATAGCTCCATATTGATCTGGTACTGGTACTTCCTGTATATAGCTCCACATTGATCTGGTACTGGTGCTCCCTGGATATAGCTCCACATTGATCTGATACTGGTACTCCCTGGATATAGCTCCACATTGATCTGGTACTGGTACTCCCTGGATATAGCTCCACATTGATCTGGTACTGGTGCTCCCTGTATATAGCTCCACATTGATCTGATACTGGTACTCCCTGTATATAGCTCCACATTGATCTGGTACTGGTACTCCCTGTATATAGCTCCACATTGATCTGGTACTGGTACTCCCTGTATATAGCTCCACATTGATATGGTACTGGTACTACCTGTATATAGCTCCACATTGATCTGGTACTGGTACTCCCTGTATATAGCTCCACATTGATCTGGTACTGGTACTTCCTGTATATAGCTCCACATTGATATGGTACTGGTACTACCTGTATATAGCTCCACATTGATCTGGTACTGGTACTCCCTGTATATAGCTCCACATTGATCTGGTACTGGTACTCCCTGTATATAGCTCCACATTGATCTGGTACTGGTACTCCCTGTATATAGCTCCACATTGATCTGGTACTGGTACTCCCTGTATATAGCTCCACATTGATCTGGTACTGGTACTTCCTGTATATAGCTCCACATTGATCTGGTACTGGTACTCCCTGTATATAGCTCCACATTGATCTGGTACTGGTACTTCCTGTATATAGCTCCACATTGATATGGTACTGGTACTACCTGTATATAGCTCCACATTGATCTGGTACTGGTACTCCCTGTATATAGCTCCACATTGATCTGGTACTGGTACTCCCTGTATATAGCTCCACATTGATCTGGTACTGGTACTCCCTGTATATAGCTCCACATTGATCTGGTACTGGTACTCCCTGTATATAGCTCCACATTGATCTGGTACTGGTACTCCCTGTATATAGCTCCACATTTATCTGGTACTGGTACTTCCTGTATATAGCTCCACATTGATATGGTACTGGTACTCCCTGGATATAGCTCCACATTGATCTGGTACTGGTACTCCCTGGATATAGCTCCACATTTATCTGGTACTGGTACTTCCTGTATATAGCTCCACATTGATATGGTACTGGTACTCCCTGTATATAGCTCCACATTGATATGGTACTGGTACTCCCTGGATATAGCTCCACATTGATCTGGTACTGGTAATACCTGTATATAGCTCCACATTGATCTGGTACTGGTACTTCCTGTATATAGCTCCACATTGATCTGGTACTGGTACTTCCTGTATATAGCTCCACATTGATCTGGTACTGGTACTCCCTGGATATAGCTCCACATTTATCTGGTACTGGTACTTCCTGTATATAGCTCCACATTGATATGGTACTGGTACTTCCTGTATATAGCTCCACATTGATATGGTACTGGTAATACCTGTATATAGCTCCACATTGATCTGGTACTGGTACTCCCTGGATATAGCTCCACATTTATCTGGTACTGGTACTTCCTGTATATAGCTCCACATTGATATGGTACTGGTACTTCCTGTATATAGCTCCACATTGATATGGTACTGGTACTCCCTGGATATAGCTCCACATTGATCTGGTACTGGTACTCCCTGTATATAGCTCCACATTGATCTGGTACTGGTACTTCCTGTATATAGCTCCACATTGATCTGGTACTGGTACTCCCTGGATATAGCTCCACATTGATATGGTACTGGTACTCCCTGGATATAGCTCCACATTGATCTGGTACTGGTAATACCTGGATATAGCTCCACATTTATCTGGTACATTTATTAACTTCTTGTGCTTACCGGAGGGCGAGAGAGACCGGGCAGGCACCATGTTATGCTGTGGAGCGCACGGTGTCCCCAGTGCGGGTGCATAGCCCGGTGCGGTACATACCAGCTCCTCGTATCGGCCGGGCTAGAGTGGGCATCCACATTGATCTGGTACTGGTAATACCTATGTATAGCTCCATATTGATCTGGTACTGGTAATACCTGGATATAGCTCCACATTGATCTGGTACTGGTAATACCTGGATATAGCTCCACATTGATCTGGTACTGTTAATACCTGTATATAGCTCCACATTGATCTGGTACTGGTAATACCTGTATATAGCTCCACATTGATCTGGTACTGGTAATACCTGTATATAGCTGCACATTGATCTGGTACTGGTACTCCCTGTATATAGCTCCACATTGATCTGGTACTGGTAATACCTGTATATAGCTCCACATTGATCTGGTACTGGTACTCCCTGTATATAGCTCCACATTGATCTGGTACTGGTAATACCTGTATATAGATACACATTGAACTGGCACTGTTAATACCTATATATAGCTCCACATTGATCTGGTACTGGTACTCCCTGTATATAGCTCCATATTGATCTGGTACTGGTACTCCCTGTATATAGATCCACATTGATCTGGTACTGGTAATACCTATAGCTTCCTTCAAGTGTATTTTTACTTTAATCCTCTTGTGTTTCTATTGTATTTGTTATTATGACTTTATATTCTGCATTACTGGAAAGGAACCGTAAACATTTCACGGTAAAGTCTACACCAGCTGAATTCGGCACATGGGACAAATAACGTTTGATTTCACTATGAGATTTGTGCTTGAACTTTTTCCATTTGTGCTTCAGTTGTTGCTCCATCTTCTACAGCTAAAGGTGACAGAACAGGAAGCCGTGTACAGTATGTTTTATCCATCTATGTTACTGTGTTTTGTGAAGAAGTAGATGAGACTACAGAGAGAAACAGGAACAGTGGACCATAGTTCTCTGTCTTATCAGCTTTTCAACGTTTCTTTCTTTTTGTTGCACAGTGTAAAATAAATAACTTAAATCTAAATTATTTAGTGCTGATGTGTGCACCAATAGGATGGGTTTAAAGACAGGATACATATCGGCAAGGTGAGCATTGCTACAGTTTACAGCAGCTTGAGAAGTGTAAATAACTGCAGTACAGTGTGTACCATCCAAAGCATCCCTTGGTCTGTACTGACTCATACACGCAAACACACACAAACACACACAAACACACACAAACACACACAAACACACACAGCTACACAAAGATACAAAAAAGTATGTCTGCACTTCCACACACTCACACACACTACCCCGTAATAGTGTCAACACCACGCTATAGTCACAGTCTTCAACCGTAGTAACACTAAATATTTTACGCTAAATATAACAACGTAAAATTATTCTGCAGACTAGAGTCATAAAACACATGTAACAGTCCTCAACAGATAATATGCATGTGTAAACATGTCCCCTGTCCTGTCTGAGTAATATACAGTAGTCTACCTATTTCATAGGATTGTGTTTATGTTGACGTTTGGCTGTTTGGCTGTTTGGATTTAGTGTGCTGATCCCTCTACAGATTTGTGTGCTGTAGGACTCCGCTTTCAAAGGCAAAGAAGGAGACGATCATTAGCCTCAATGACTTACTGTACCAGAACACATCTCCGTGCAAATAGAACACCTCTACACCCCTCCCTCTCTCTTCCTTTCCATCTCCGTCTCCTCTCAGGTTGTTGACTTTGTTGAGCCCGGTCCTAACAGTTACTCAAGGTCAGCTACCAGGTCTCATTCCATGGTAAACATCGCCATCTGCTGGTCGGGGGAGAGACAGACTCTTTAACGCTCAGAGAAAGACTGGGTCGCTAGATGGGTTTGTCCGGGGTTGTATTCACGAGGCACGAGAACAGATTGAAACAGGAGATACTATCTGAACTTATCCAATAAGAAAGGCACATTTTGTTTTCAATTGAATAATGTTTTCAAACGTTTTGTGCCCTAATAAATAAGACTCAGGTTTAGCTAACTCAGGACTTGGAGAGCTGCAGTCTGTAGATTTGTCCACTTTTGTCTAAACCCGGTACACACTTAGGTTTAAACATTCAACTAATCATGGTCGTAAATGTAGACCACAATTATTTGAAAAAGGTCTGTTAGACCTGGGTTGGAACAAAAGTCTGTTCACACTGCAGCTCTCCAGGACCAGAGTTGGCCACCCCTGTGTTTGTAACAATGATAACAGAACAATAGAGGTCAAAGTTGGTTTGTGCCAGGCAGGGAGAGGAGAAGGGGAGAGGCCAAGACAGAATTAGACATATGGCTTGTGTGTGTGTGTGTGTGTGTGTGTGTGTGTGTGTGTGTGTGTGTGTGTGTGTGTGTGTGTGTGTGTGTGTGTGTGTGTGTGTGTGTGCATGTATAACTATGCACTCCCAGTGTGTGTCTATTCCTCTTCCTACACTACACTACCAGCTCTCAGTCTCACTTCAGAATTAGACATTTGTTTGATTTGATTTGATTCGTTAGGATCCCCATGAGCTGAAGCCAATGTAGACAGCTAGTCTTACTGGGGTCCGACACGGAAAATACATTACAGACAAAATACTTTACAATTTACATACATGCAGTGTGTGTGTGTGTGTGTGTGTGTGTGTGTGTGTGTGTGTGTGTGTGCATCTATCAGTTACACATACATGTCAGTTCATACACACAAGAAGTAGGTCACATGGGGGAGAGGCGTTGTGCCGTGAGGTGTTGCTTTATTAGGTTTTTTTAAACTAGGTTTGATGTTCACTTATGAGATGGAAGGGTGTTCCTTGAACTCATGGATAATACAGTACATTTTCTTGAATCTGTTCTGGACCTGAGGACTGTGAAAAGACCCTTAGTGGCATGTCTGATGGGGTAAGTGTGTGTGTCAGTGCTGTGTGTAAGTTGACTATGCAAACTATTTGGAATTTCCAACACAATAATGGTTGTTATAAAAACAAGAGGTGGTGCAGTCAGTCTTTCCTCAACTCTTAGGCAAGAGAGACTGGCATGCACAGTATTAATATTAGCCCTCTGATTACAATGAAGAGCAAGACGTGTCACTCTTTCTAGGCCAGCTGCAGCTTAACTAGGTCTTTCTTTGCAGCACTTGACCATATGACTGGAATGTAATCAAGATAAGATAAAACTAGAGCCTGCAGGACGTGCTTTGTAGAGTATGGTGTCAAAAAAGCAGATCATCTGTTTATTACGGACAGCACTCTCCCCATCTTTACAACCATTGAATCTATATGTTTTGACCATTACAGTTTACAATCTAAGATAACACCAAGTCATTTAGTCGCCTCAACTTGTTCAGCCACACCATTCACCACCATATTCAGCTGAGGTCTAGAACTTAGGGAATGATTTGTACCAAATACAATGCTCTTAGTTTTAGAGATGTTCAGAACCAGTTTATTACTGGCCACCCATTCCAAAACAGACTGCCACTCTTTGTTAAGGGTTTCAGTGACCTCATTCGAGTCACACCCTGATCACACCTGTCTTGTGCTTGTCTCCTTCCCCACCAGGTGTCTTCCATTTGTCCCCATTTTCTCCAGTATATTTATTTATTTTATTATTTTTTTCATTTTACCCCTTTTTCTCCCCAATTTCATGGTATCCAATTGTTTTAGTAGCTACTATCTTGTCTCATCGCTACAACTCCCGTACGGGCTCGGGAGAGACGACGGTTGAAAGTCATGCGTCCTCCGATACCCAACCCAACCAAGCCGCACTGCTTCTTTACACAGAGCGCATCCAACCCGGAAGCCAGCCGCACCAATGTGTCGGAGGAAACACCGTGCACCTGGCAACCTTGGCTAGCGCGCACTGCACCCGGCCCGCCACAAGAGTCGCTGGTGCGCGATGAGACAAGGACATACCCTACCTGCCAAACCCTCCCTAACCCGGAAGACGCTAGGCCAATTGTGCGTCGCCCCACGGACCTCCCGGTCACGGCCGGTTACGACAGAGCCTGGGCTCGAACCCAGAGTCTCTGATGGCACAGCTGGCGCTGCAGTACAGCGCCCTTGACAGCGCCCTGTGTATTTATACCGTGATTCCTGTGCTCTAGTTTTGGTTTTTCTTAGCCTGACCTTTCTGCCTGTCCTGATCCTGCCTGTCGTCCTGTACCTGACCAACTCTGATTTGGATTACAGCTCTTTGCCTGCCTTGACTTACCTTTTGCCTCCATTTATCAAACATCATATTTCAAAGTTTTTCCAACCGTCAAATTTCTAATTGTTTAAGGATAGGTTTAATCATTAACTCAGACTTTTTACGGTTAGGGTTAAATGTAGGGATTAACTCAGAATTCTTAAGGTTAGACATTAACTCCAAATGGTTAAGGTAAGGGTTAAGGTTTGGGATAGGCTTAAAGCAAGAAAACTTTCTATCGCTGGATTCGAACTTGCAACCTTTGCAGAGGCAGATTCTTATGTCCATCCACCATCCTCGTCTACAATGCCATAGCATAACAGAAACCTACTAGAAGGTAATAGCGCCGCTCACTTTTGCCCCTAGTGGCCTGTTTCCATGTCGTCGGGACGTCGTCAGGGGACGTCGAATGGAACAGTGTTCGGACGTCGAATACTGACTTGTTTCACAGGTGACCTGCCTGAGGTGGAAGTATATCTGCTTGTCCTCCATTTTGTGACGGCCAACGAGTTTACCCCCTTCTCTCCTCTCCCGGGGTGTGTGTGTGTGTGTGTGTGTGTGTGTGTGCGCCAGCCTGTGCTCTTACGTTCTCAAAGTCATTGTTTCCCTGGAGAGGGGTCAGTGTGCTGGTCAGAGCTTTCTGACAGACGCACCTCCCTCACCCCCTTCTCTCCTCTCCGTTTCTCCCTTCCCTCCTTCTCTACATCCCTCTCCTGCTCTGGACTGGGCAACTCCGGACTAGACACACACATAATGCATATTCTCACTCACTTACATAGAAACCACAAAGAAGACCAAAATGTACAAATTAACATCACACAATGCCATTGAGAGATTATGTGATAATGTTAGATATAATAATGTTAGAGATAAATAAATTGTGAATTAATTTAAAGTAACAAATTAATATACAACACTACAACACTACAGTGCAGTCGGAAAGCATTCAGGAAAGTATTCAGACCCCTTCCCTTTTTCCACATTTTGTTACGTTACAGCTTTATTCTTAAATGGATTAAATTAAATAAAAAATCTCATCAATCTACACACAATACCCCATAATGATAAAGTGAAAACCGTTTTTTAGAAATGTTACAACTTAATTAAAAATAAAAACATAAATTGAGCTCAGGTGCATCGTGTTTCCATTGATCATCCTTGAGATGTTTCTACAACTTGATTGGAGTCCATCTGTGGTAAATTAAATTGATTGGACATGATTTGGAAAGGCAAACACCTGTCTATGTAAGGTCCCACAGTTGACAGTGAATGTCAGAGTAAAAACCAAGACATGAGGTCAAAGGTATTGTCCGTAAAGCTCAGAGACAAGATTGTATCAAATTAAATGTATTTGTAAAATGTGTTAGATTTTATAGACCTTACAGTGAAATGCTTACTTACAAGCCCTTAACCAACAATGCAGTTCAAAAAAAAGGTTAATAAAAAAATGTACTTATTAAACTAAAGTTAAAAAAATGAAAGAAAATCAAAAAGTAACACAAGAAAAAGTTTGCCACATTGAAGGTCCCCAAGAACACAGTGGCCTCCATCATTATTAAATAGAAGAAGATTGGAACCACCAAGACTCTTCCTAGAACACAGTGGCCTCCATCATTATTAAATAGAAGAAGATTGGAACCACCAAGACTCTTCCTAGAACACAGTGGCCTCCATCATTATTAAATAGAAGAAGATTGGAACCACCAAGACTCTTCCTAGAACACAGTGGCCTCCATCATTATTAAATAGAAGAAGATTGGAACCACCAAGACTCTTCCTAGAACACAGTGGCCTCCATCATTATTAAATAGAAGAAGATTGGAACCACCAAGACTCTTCCTAGAACACAGTGGCCTCCATCATTATTAAATAGAAGAAGATTGGAACCACCAAGACTCTTCCTAGAACACAGTGGCCTCCATCATTATTAAATAGAAGAAGATTGGAACCACCAAGACTCTTCCTAGAACACAGTGGCCTCCATCATTATTAAATAGAAGAAGATTGGAACCACCAAGACTCTTCCTAGAACACAGTGGCCTCCATCATTATTAAATAGAAGAAGATTGGAACCACCAAGATTCTTCCTAGAACACAGTGGCCTCCTTCATTATTAAATAGAAGAAGATTGGAACCACCAAGACTCTTCCTAGAACACAGTGGCCTCCATCATTATTAAATAGAAGAAGATTGGAACCACCAAGACTCTTCCTAGAACACAGTGGCCTCCATCATTATTAAATAGAAGAAGATTGGAACCACCAAGACTCTTCCTAGAACACAGTGGCCTCCATCATTATTAAATAGAAGAAGATTGGAACCACCAAGACTCTTCCTAGAACACAGTGGCCTCCATCATTATTAAGTAGAAGAAGATTGGAACCACCAAGACTCTTCCTAGAACACAGTGGCCTCCTTCATTATTAAATAGAAGAAGATTGGAACCACCAAGACTCTTCCTAGAACACAGTGGCCTCCATCATTATTAAATAGAAGAAGATTGGAACCACCAAGACTCTTCCTAGAACACAGTGGCCTCCATCATTATTAAATAGAAGAAGATTGGAACCACCAAGACTCTTCCTAGAACACAGTGGCCTCCATCATTATTAAATAGAAGAAGATTGGAACCACCAAGACTCTTCCTAGAACACAGTGGCCTCCATCATTATTAAATAGAAGAAGATTGGAACCACCAAGACTCTTCCTAGAACACAGTGGCCTCCATCATTATTAAATAGAAGAAAATTGGAACCACCAAGACTCTTCCTAGAACACAGTGGCCTCCATCATTATTAAATAGAAGAAGATTGGAACCACCAAGACTCTTCCTAGAACACAGTGGCCTCCTTCATTATTAAATAGAAGAAGATTGGAACCACCAAGACTCTTCCTAGAACACAGTGGCCTCCATCATTATTAAATAGAAGAAGATTGGAACCACCAAGACTCTTCCTAGAACACAGTGGCCTCCATCATTATTAAATAGAAGAAGATTGGAACCACCAAGACTCTTCCTAGAACACAGTGGCCTCCATCATTATTAAATAGAAGAAGATTGGAACCACCAAGACTCTTCCTAGAACACAGTGGCCTCCATCATTATTAAATAGAAGAAGATTGGAACCACCAAGACTCTTCCTAGAACACAGTGGCCTCCATCATTCTTAAATAGAAGAAGATTGGAACCACCAAGACTCTTCCTAGAACACAGTGGCCTCCTTCATTATTAAATAGAAGAAGATTGGAACCACCAAGACTCTTCCTAGAACACAGTGGCCTCCATCATTATTAAATAGAAGAAGATTGGAACCACCAAGACTCTTCCTAGAACACAGTGGCCTCCTTCATTATTAAATAGAAGAAGATTGGAACCACCAAGACTCTTCCTAGAACACAGTGGCCTCCATCATTATTAAATAGAAGAAGATTGGAACCACCAAGACTCTTCCTAGAACACAGTGGCCTCCATCATTATTAAATAGAAGAAGATTGGAACCACCAAGACTCTTCCTAGAACACAGTGGCCTCCATCATTATTAAATAGAAGAAGATTGGAACCACCAAGACTCTTCCTAGAACACAGTGGCCTCCATCATTATTAAATAGAAGAAGATTGGAACCACCAAGACTCTTCCTAGAACACAGTGGCCTCCATCATTCTTAAATAGAAGAAGATTGGAACCACCAAGACTCTTCCTAGAACACAGTGGCCTCCTTCATTATTAAATAGAAGAAGATTGGAACCACCAAGACTCTTCCTAGAACACAGTGGCCTCCATCATTATTAAATAGAAGAAGATTGGAACCACCAAGACTCTTCCTAGAACACAGTGGCCTCCATCATTCTTAAATAGAAGAAGATTGGAACCACCAAGACTCTTCCTAGAACACAGTGGCCTCCTTCATTATTAAATAGAAGAAGATTGGAACCACCAAGACTCTTCCTAGAACACAGTGGCCTCCATCATTATTAAATAGAAGAAGATTGGAACCACCAAGACTCTTCCTAGAACACAGTGGCCTCCATCATTATTAAATAGAAGAAGATTGGAACCACCAAGACTCTTCCTAGAACACAGTGGCCTCCATCATTATTAAATAGAAGAAGATTGGAACCACCAAGACTCTTCCTAGAACACAGTGGCCTCCATCATTATTAAGTAGAAGAAGATTGGAACCACCAAGACTCTTCCTAGAACACAGTGGCCTCCTTCATTATTAAATAGAAGAAGATTGGAACCACCAAGACTCTTCCTAGAACACAGTGGCCTCCATCATTATTAAATAGAAGAAGATTGGAACCACCAAGACTCTTCCTAGAACACAGTGGCCTCCATCATTATTAAATAGAAGAAGATTGGAACCACCAAGACTCTTCCTAGAACACAGTGGCCTCCATCATTATTAAATAGAAGAAGATTGGAACCACCAAGACTCTTCCTAGAACACAGTGGCCTCCATCATTATTAAATAGAAGAAGATTGGAACCACCAAGACTCTTCCTAGAACACAGTGGCCTCCATCATTATTAAATAGAAGAAAATTGGAACCACCAAGACTCTTCCTAGAACACAGTGGCCTCCATCATTATTAAATAGAAGAAGATTGGAACCACCAAGACTCTTCCTAGAACACAGTGGCCTCCTTCATTATTAAATAGAAGAAGATTGGAACCACCAAGACTCTTCCTAGAACACAGTGGCCTCCATCATTATTAAATAGAAGAAGATTGGAACCACCAAGACTCTTCCTAGAACACAGTGGCCTCCATCATTATTAAATAGAAGAAGATTGGAACCACCAAGACTCTTCCTAGAACACAGTGGCCTCCATCATTATTAAATAGAAGAAGATTGGAACCACCAAGACTCTTCCTAGAACACAGTGGCCTCCATCATTATTAAATAGAAGAAGATTGGAACCACCAAGACTCTTCCTAGAACACAGTGGCCTCCATCATTCTTAAATAGAAGAAGATTGGAACCACCAAGACTCTTCCTAGAACACAGTGGCCTCCTTCATTATTAAATAGAAGAAGATTGGAACCACCAAGACTCTTCCTAGAACACAGTGGCCTCCATCATTATTAAATAGAAGAAGATTGGAACCACCAAGACTCTTCCTAGAACACAGTGGCCTCCTTCATTATTAAATAGAAGAAGATTGGAACCACCAAGACTCTTCCTAGAACACAGTGGCCTCCATCATTATTAAATAGAAGAAGATTGGAACCACCAAGACTCTTCCTAGAACACAGTGGCCTCCATCATTATTAAATAGAAGAAGATTGGAACCACCAAGACTCTTCCTAGAACACAGTGGCCTCCATCATTATTAAATAGAAGAAGATTGGAACCACCAAGACTCTTCCTAGAACACAGTGGCCTCCATCATTATTAAATAGAAGAAGATTGGAACCACCAAGACTCTTCCTAGAACACAGTGGCCTCCATCATTCTTAAATAGAAGAAGATTGGAACCACCAAGACTCTTCCTAGAACACAGTGGCCTCCTTCATTATTAAATAGAAGAAGATTGGAACCACCAAGACTCTTCCTAGAACACAGTGGCCTCCATCATTATTAAATAGAAGAGTCCTTAGTAAAAGGCACATGACAGCCCACTTTGAGTTTGCTAAAGGACTCTCAGACCATGAGAAACAAGATTCTCTGGTCTGTTGAAACAAAGATTCAACTATTTTGCCTGAAATCCAAGCATCACATCTGGAGGAAACCTGGCACCATTCCTATGGTGAAGCATGGTAGTGGCAGCGTCATGCTGTGGGGATATTCTTCAGAGGCAGGGACTGGGAGACTCGTTAGGATCAAGGTAAAAATGAACGGAGCAAAGTACAGAGAGATCCTTGATGAAAACCTGCTCCAGAGAGCTCAGGACCTCAGACTGGGGCGAAGGTTTACCTTCCAACAGGACAACGACCCTAAGCATACTGCCAATACAACGCAGAAGTGGCTTCAGGAAAAGTCTCTGAATGTCCTTGAGTGGCCCAGCCAGAGCCGGGACTTGAATCCGATCGAACATCTCTGGAGAGACCTGAAAATCGCTGTGCAGCGACACTCCCCATCCAACTTGACAGAGCTTGAGATGATCTGAAGAGAAGAATGGGAGAAACTCCCCAAATATCGGTGTGCCAAGCTTGTAGCGTCAAACCCAAGAAGACTCAAGGCTGTCATCACTGCCAAAGGTGCTTCAACAAAGTATACCAAAAAATAGGGGTTCAACAAGGGTTCTTCTAAGATCCACAATGTTCTTTGGCACTGAAAATTGCCCCCAAAAGGTTCTTCCAAGAACCATATGGCAGGTGGGGTTCATCTAGGAACCTCCATAGTTGGTGGGGGTTCTTGCAGGAACCTAACTGCCCAACAGAAACAGTTGCATTTGAATTTGAAAGGACAGTAGGTGCAGTCACTTAACTGACACATTTAAAGATATTTTCAATTTCAGATAAGGTTTGTCCCTTGTTGGTTCTAAATTGATATTGTTTTATGATGATACAACCTATATTTTCATATTTGTGAAAATATTTCTAAAACAGAAAATGGACACAATTCCATGGATATCAATCAACAAAGAGTTACGAATATGTAGACTATAAGAATATGTTGAAGGCTAGCTGTATCGGGTGCAGATGACTGTACTGCTCACTTTTGTGTCTGTGTCTGCAGGTATACAGACAAGGAGGTCAACAAAGGTATGTAAATTGTTAATTGTATGTTATGCAGATCACACTTAGCATCCTCCTCTCTTACCTCTTCAATGAATATCCCATGGGCCTCTATATTATGGACAAGGTATGTGTACCATTATCAAAACACTTTTTAAAATTCACATTTACCACAAAACCATGATATGAATACTGTTGTGTGCATTTTTTGTTAATCATCTGTATAATTACTATTTTGGGGATTCACAGACTTCACCCTTCTTACACCTCTGATGAATATAACAGGAAACCTGTTCAATCACCATGCACTGCAAAATCATTCTGGCTGTGGATACGGAGAACATCAACACATTACCATCAACATGTCAGACGATATACACATGGGACGTGGGGTTCTGCTGGGAGTTTACCTCATATTTAGATGTTTTTATTCTTCTTTGCCACTAAAATCATAATAAAGACTTATAACTAAAATATTGTGATATTGTTGTTATTGTTATTCATATTATTAATAATAAAAACAGAGGGGGAGGGGTTCAACAAAAGGTTCTTCAAAAGGTTCTTCAGAGATCTATTAAAAGTTTTTTTTAAAGAACTTATTAGGGTTCCCACACAGTTTCACTTTAAAGAACTTATTAGGGTTCCCACACAGTTTCACTTTGAAGAACTTATTAGGGTTCCCACACAGTTTCATTTTGAAGAACTTATTAGGGTTCCCCCACAGTTTCATTTTGAAGAACTTATTAGGGTTCCCACACAGTTTCACTTTGAAGAACTTATTAGGGTTCCCACACAGTTTCATTTTGAAGAACTTATTAGGGTTCCCACACAGTTTCACTTTAAAGAACTTATTAGGGTTCCCACACAGTTTCACTTTGAAGAACTTATTAGGGTTCCCACACAGTTTCACTTTGAAGAACTTATTAGGGTTCCCACACAGTTTCATTTTGAAGAACTTATTAGGGTTCCCACACAGTTTCATTTTGAAGAACTTATTAGGGTTCCCACACAGTTTCATTTTGAAGAACTTATTAGGGTTCCCCCACAGTTTCATTTTGAAGAACTTATTAGGGTTCCCCCACAGTTTCATTTTGAAGAACCCCTAAAGGATACTCCTGGAACCTTTTATTTGAAGTGTACTGAGTAAAGGGTCTGAAAACGTATGTAAATGTATTTTACATTCAAGGGGAGTTGAAGTGAGCCCTGGCAAGGGGGGTGAGGTGTTTTAAAAATATATATATATATGTATATATATATATATATGTATATATATATATATATATTTATTTATTTATATATTTTTTTTATTTTTTTTATTATACATTTGCCCCAGAAAATGTAAACCTGTTTTTGCTTTGTCATTATGGGGTATTGTGTGTAGATTGATGAGAGAAAAAAACAAATAAACCAATTTTAGAAAAGGCCTGTAACGTAACAAATGTGGAAAAAGTCAAGGGGTCTGAATACTTTCTGAATACACTGTAGGTGGAAAATGTCGTTGAAAATGATGATCCTACAATTTCACCTACTTGCTCTTCCATCTAAGTGAAACCACTCAATGGTCTGGTTGTCTGCAGTCAGTTCCTGAATATGAATCTATTTTACCTCAATGAAAGGAGCTCAGAGGAGAAAGAGATGGAGAAAAGGAGAAAAAGAGAGCGGGAAGTGGTGTGCACACAAGACAGTAGTCAAAGACGGGCCAGCAAAGTGTGCCCTCAGATCTAGGCAATCCACGAGAATCCCCTCCACAGTCACCACGCGGAGTACCTCGCTCGCTCGACTCACACCTAGAAAATATCCTCTGATAAGGTCACGTTCCCTCTCCCCCTCGGCACCCTCCTCCCCCACCTCCTTTCCCCGCCCTAGAACAATTTTTATTTTAATAGCTTTTTACTATTTATTTCAAGTACAGTCAGAACCCCCCATTGAAATATAGTCATCAAAAAAGAGGGTCAGAGCCGACAGAGAGACAGACAGATCCCAGCCCGGAGCCTGGGAGCCGTGCATAATTATCCCGGTGAACGGCGGGCATATAGCCAGCTCAGCCTCGTTCATCATCCAGAAGCACTGCACCAGCCCCCGCCACCGCACCTGCTAATTTCATCCCTAGGATTAGCCTCGCTCGCTGGTCTATCTGGGTGTATTTCTGGGCTGGGGGGTGAAATATATCGCCTCCTTCCACTTTAATGAGGCTGAGTAGGGCACGCCATGCACCGCTGCTGCTGCTACTGACCCCTGCTTCCCTCCCGCTACCCCGACAGAGACGAGGGGTTGGGCGAGAGAAGAAAACACCCCAGGAGTTGCCATTATGGTTCCCACTCTACGGGGAAGTGACCGGAGAGAAAGAGTGAAGGTGAAAGCGGAGCGCCCGCTGCTCTACCTGCAGGGCAACGCAAGCTGTTTTCTTTATGCATAAAAGAGGAGAAAAAAGTAAGGGAGGAGGAGTATGGGAGGAGGGTGTGGGAGTAGAGACAGAGGTGGCCACATGTCCTCTGTCTGAGGGAGGAGGGTGTGGGAGTAGAGACAGAGGTGGCCACATGTCCTCTGTCTGAGGGAGGAGGGTGTGGGAGTAGAGACAGAGGTGGCCACATGTCCTCTGTCTGAGGGAGGAGGGTGTGGGAGTAGAGACAGAGGTGGCCACATGTCCTCTGTCTGAGGGAGGAGGGTGTGGGAGTAGAGACAGAGGTGGCCACATGTCCTCTGTCTGAGGGAGGAGGGTGTGGGAGTAGAGACAGAGGTGGCCACATGTCCTCTGTCTGAGGGAAGAGGGTGTGGGAGTAGAGACAGAGGTGGCCACATGTCCTCTGTCTGAGCGAGGAGGGTGTGGGAGTAGAGACAGAGGTGGCCACATGTCCTCTGTCTGAGGGAGGAGGGTGTGGGAGTAGAGACAGAGGTGGCCACATGTCCTCTGTCTGAGCGAGGAGGGTGTGGGAGTAGAGACAGAGGTGGCCACATGTCCTCTGTCTGAGAGAGGAGGGTGTGGGAGTAGAGACAGAGGTGGCCACATGTCCTCTGTCTGAGCGAGGAGGGTGTGGGAGTAGAGACAGAGGTGGCCACATGTCCTCTGTCTGAGGGAGGAGGGTGTGGGAGTAGAGACAGAGGTGGCCACATGTCCTCTGTCTGAGCGAGGAGGGTGTGGGAGTAGAGACAGAGGTGGCCACATGTCCTCTGTCTGAGAGAGGAGGGTGTGGGAGTAGAGACAGAGGTGGCCACATGTCCTCTGTCTGAGGGACTGGCAAACTATGGTACACACACACAGAGTGAGAGAGAGAGAGAGAGAGAGAGAGAGAGAGAGAGAGAGAGAGAGAGAGAGAGAGAGAGAGAGAGAGTCAAAAAAGTGAGTGAGTAGCCCCTCATTCACCCCGGCTACTCTGCTCACCACAAGATTATTATAGACCTCTGAGCTAAAGCCTAGTCTTGTCCTTTTTTCAAGTCTTTGAGTCTCAAGATGGGTTACTCACCACCTCTGAGTTAACCACACCACCTCTGTACGCTACATACAGCACTGTGTAAAAGTGTGTGTTACCTGTCTATAGAGAACAGTTCTGGGGGCATCTTTTAACCTCTCTGTCCTCCTCCTCCTCCGATTATCCATCAAGATATTTCTCATTAAGGTCCAGCTAGGTGACACACAACTCACATACACACACACAAGCGTGCACAAGCACACACACACACACACAGACACGGACACACACATGCACATGGACACACTCAAACCACACACATCAGATAATTAAAGCTATAGTAATAAACGACCCACCAGCCAAAAGCTATATTTCACACCTGACCACCTATTTATTTATCATTTTTCAACATTTCAATGTGTTTCTTATGCAAATGAAGCCCGGAAACTTTTCAATTAACTTTGAGGGGCCTTCCCTCAGACCGGAAAGGGGACTAGTTATTGGAAATAGAGTATTTTTGTTATCGGTCATAAATTATTTCTGTGCTTCAAAGGAGATGTGGCTCAACCTTAATGTAAGATAATGTATGGGTCAATTCAAGAGGACCTTGGTGTATTTCTGCCCCTTAAGGACTTGACAATTACTTCACTGGAAATATGTCTCACTTCCTCTCCAAACACACACGCGTGCGCGCGCGCACACAGGCAGGCAGGCAGGCAGTTTAACGGTATATGAGCGGTATCCCTCTTTTATGGTGACAGACTGAGAGTGTCTCATTTTCTCCTTAATTGACCCGTAGAGAGCTCCAGTGGAGTGGCCCACTGTAGTGCCATGGTGAACAGACTGTGTGTGTGTGTCTCTGTGTGCAAGCTCGTGTGTGTGTGTGCAGACTGTGTGAGAGCGAGCTAGTGTCTCTTTACGCCCAGTGTCCCGTCCGAAGTCTTTCACAGTTTGAGACGTGTGTGTGTGTGTGTGTGTGTGTGTGTGTGTGTGTGTGTGTGTGTGTGTGTGTGTGTGTGTGTGTGTGTGTGTGTCGCCGGCCCCATGTATAAAGATCTGTGCCGATGTATCCTCACCCCATGCATAAAGAATGGTCATTAATTGAATCACCTAATTTTCCACCCCCACTCATGGAGTGTGTGTGGGTGCGCACGTATGTGTGTGCGAGACAGAGTGAGAGAGGCGAAGCACCACTTCAGGTGTGGAGGATAATGGAGGATGACATTTCTGTCCCATAATGCCTCGAGGTAGACGGTGATCCATGGTTTTATTTTTGAAGGTTAAACGTAGCTAACCTGCCTTTGGCATTTCATTAGCGACTTGTTAAATACTCTTTTGGTAATAAAATTATTACATTTTTTATTGCTCCTCAAATTAGGCTATTTTTAAAGGGATTTAATGACGTTGGAAGGGCTGTGTAGCTTGCAGAGCGCATCTTCAGTTATGCCAGGCCAGGGCAGTGTGTAAAAGCCTAATGGTCATGATATGCTTTATAGCTTGCAAAACCGCTATAATTCTCATCCAAATGACTTTCTCCATCATAATGTGTAAATGAGATCAATCTGTTTCCTCCTGCACATGTTTGAAGGGACATGTTGGTCAGTCTGCGTCGCACCCTGCCTGTTTTATATTTGACATTAATGTTGGAGGTGTGTACATTGAGATGCATGGTGCTGTTGGGGCATTGATAGCTTTGAACCCCTAGCTGGGGCCAATGCTAGTCAAATTGAACCCCTAGCTGGGGCCAATGCTAGTAAATTGATATTGCCTATATTGTTCTATGGGGACATATAAACCCATCCCTTTAAATCCCTTTTCTTATAAGTCTATATTACTTGGAGTAAAAAAAAACAAATTTAAAAGTCCAAAAGTAGCAGGATGCCTCTGAGGTAAGGTACACTAAAAGTGGTGGGGAACCAATTCTTGTCATAACACCAAGAGGTATATCCAATTATTTCCAATTGATCCTCCTCCCTCAGACCGGGGGGAACCGGGTCTGGCCCCTCCCGATAATCACCAATCAGCTCTCAACTCCCCTCTCCTATCTCAAAACCCCTCTCATAACTCCTATCACTTCACCCCTCTCCTCTCTCCATCTGCACCCCACCACACACCCAGGCCACAGACGCAGCCCAGAACCAAACAACCGCTTAATTTAAGACTTCTATGCTGAGAAAAGTGTTGACAGAGTTTCTTTGGGTGGTGCGTGTACGTGTGTGTGTGTCATAGAGAGAGAGAGAGAGAGAGAGAGAGAGAGAGAGAGAGAGAGAGAGAGAGAGAGAGAATGAGAGAGAGAAGTTTGACAGAATGAAAGAGAGAAAGGAGAGAGAGAGAGAGAGAGGAGTTTGACAGAATGAAAGAGAGAGAAAGGAGAGAGAGAGAGAGAGAGAGAGAGAGAGAGAGAGAGAGAGGAGTTTGACAGAATGAAAGAGAGAGAGAGAGAGAGAGAGAGAGAGAGAGAGGAGTTTGACAGAGTGAAAGAGAGAGAAAGGAGAGAGACAGGGGAGTTGAAGTGAGCGCTGGCAAGGGGGGTGAGGTGTTGTTTTAATTTACCTTCGGTGTTGGACACTGCAACGGTTAGCAGCGTGAGGCAAGTCATCACAGCCAGGCAGATGAATATGAATCCACTCGCTCCCGGTGTAGCGGGGGAAACTTCGCCATCAGCCCGTGACAACCCCAGAGCGCTCCCGTCACCGGCGGCTGTCTTTCGTGCCCGTGGGCACTTAGCGGGGGGACCACGGCCGTCAGGAAGACAGATTGCCTGGGAGAAGGGGGGACCCAGGAGAGAAAATTAGAAATGAAGTTTTGCGCTGCGTGGCCGCCCCGCCGGGTGACAGCGTTTGATGTGTGCGTGTCATTTTAATAATTCCATTGAGGGAGATGAGAGGGAAAGATATGGGATCTTTTTTTAGACTGATGAATAATGTCCCGTCCAGCCCATGTTCATATTTATACTTATAGAATTATCACAGAGTCATCAAGCTCCCTTTTCCTGGCTACTTCACACTGGTGAGTGTATACTCTTGGAAAAAAGGTGTTATCTAGAACCTAAAAGGTTCCAGAAAGAACCGTTTTGGTTCCAAGTATAACTGTTTTGGGTTCCATGAAAAACCCTTTCCACAGAGGATTCTACATGGAATCTAAAAGGGAACTACCTCAAATAAAATATTAGTGACATGCGCCGAATACAACAGCTGTAGACCTTACAGTGAAATGCTTACGAGCCCCTAAGCAAAAGTGCAGTTTCAAAAAATGAGGATAAGAATAAGAGATAAAAGTAACAAGTAATTAAAGAGCAGCAGTAAAAAATAACAATATTTACAGGAGGGTGCTGGTACAGAGTCAATGTGCAGGGGCACCGGTTAGTTGAGGTAATATGTATATGTAGGTAGAGTTAATTAAAGTGACTGCATAGATGACAACAGAGAGTGACAGTGGTGTGGAGAGGGGAGGAGAAAGCGAAAAGGTTTGGGTGGCCATTTGACTAGATGTTCAGGAGTCTTATGCCTTTTGGGGTAGAATATGTTTAGAAGCCTCTTGGACCTAGACTTGGCACTCTGGTACCGCTTACCGTGCGGTAGCAGAGAGAACAGTCTATGACTAGGGTGGCTGGCATCTTTGACCATTTTTAGGGCCTTCCTCTGACACTGCCTGGTATAGAGGTCCTGGATGGCAGCAAGCTTGGCCCCAGTGATGTACTGGGCCGTTCGCACTACCCTCTGTAGTGCCTTGCAGTCGGAGGCCGAGCAGTTGCCATACCAGGCAGTGATGCAACCAGTGCTCTCGATGGTGCAGCTGTAGAACCTTTTGAGGATCTGAGGACCCATGCCAAATCTTTTCAGTCTCCTGAGGGGGAATAGGTTTAGTCATGCCCGCTTAACGACTGTCATGGTGTACTTGGACCATTCTAGTTTGTTGGTGATGTGAACACCAAGAAAATCGAAGCTCTCAACCGGAACCACTGCAGCCCCGACGATGAGAATGGGGACGTGCTCTATCCTATTTTTCCTGTAGTCCACAATCATCTCCTTAGTCTTGATCACGTCGAGGGAGAGGTTGTTGTCCTGGCACCACACGGCCAGGTCTCTGATCTCCTCCCTATATGCTGTCTCGTTGTTGTCGGTGATCATGCCTACCACTGTTGTGTCATCGGCAAATTGAATTATGGTGCTGGAGTTGTGCCTGGCCGTGCAGTCATGAGTGAACAGGGAGTACAGGAGGGGGCTGAGCACGCACCCCTGAGGGGCCCCTGTGTTGAGGATCAGCATGGAGGATGTGTTGTTACCTGCCCTTACTACCTGGGGGCGGCCCGTCAGGAAGTCCAGGATTCAGTTGCAGAGGGAGGTGTTTAGTCCCAGGGTCCTTAGCTTATTGATGAGCTTTGAGGGCACTATGGTGTTGAATGCTGAGCTGTAATCAATGAATAGCATTCTCACATAGCTGTTCCTTTTGCCAAGGTGGGAAAGGGCAGTATGGAGTGCAATAGAGATTGCATCATCTGTGGATCTGTTGGGGTGCTATGTAAATTGGAGTGGGTCTAGGGTTTCTGGGATGATGGTGTTGATGTGAGCCATGACCAGCCTTTCAAAGCACTTCATGGATACAGACGTGAGTGCTACGGGTCGGTAGTCATTTAGGCAGGTTACCTTAGTGTTCTTGGGCAGAGGCACTATGGTGGTCTGCTTAAAACCTGTTGCTATTACAGACACGGACAGGGAGAGGTTGAAAATGTCAGTGAAGACACTTGCCAGTTGGTCAGTGCAGGTATAACAAAACTTGTATTTTTACTGCTCTAATTACATTGGTAACCAGTTTATAATTGCAATAAGGCATCTCCAACCCTCTTCCTGGAGATCTACCGTCCTGTGGGTTTTCAGTCCAACCCTCTTCCTGGAGATCTACCGTCCTGTGGGTTTTCAGTCCAACCCTAATTTAACACACATGATTCTACTAATTAGCTGCTCAACAACACCTTAACTAGCTGAATCAGATATGCTAAATTAGGGTTGGACTGAAAACCTACAGGACAGTAGATCTCCAGGAAGAGGGTTGGACTGAAAACATTTTAATTTAACAATTTTAAATCTTAGAATCAGCTATTAAAGACTACCAGAACCCACTGGATTCTCCAAATACATTGAATGAACTACAGGACCAAATACAAAACCTCCAACCCACAAAGGCCTGTGGTGTTGATGATATCCTCAATTAAATAATAAAATATACAGACCACAAATTCAAATTGGCTATACTAAAACGGTTTAACATCATCCTCAACTCTGGCAACTTCACCAATATTTGGAACAAAGGACTGATCACTCCAATCCACAAAAGTGGAGACACATTCAACCCCAATAAATACTCTGGGATATGCGTCAACAGCAACCTTGGGAAAATTCTCTGCATTATCATTAACAGCAGACTCTTAGATTTCCTCAGTGAAAACAATGTTGTGAGCAAATGTTAAATGTACTTTTTACCAAATGACCATACTTCAGACCACGTATTCACCCTGCACACCCTAATTGACTGAAAAACAAACTCAAATAAAAGCAAAGTCTTCTCATGCTTTGTTGATTCCTGAATAAGCTTTTGACTCAAGTTGGCTCGAGGGTCTGCTATACCAATTGATGGAAAGCGGTGTTGGGGGAAAAACATACAACATTATAAAATCCATGTACATAAACAATAAGTGTGCAGTTAAAATTGACAAAAAACACAGATTTCTTTCCACAGTGTCATGGGGTGAGATGCAGAGATGCAGCTTGAGCCCCACCCTCTTCAACATAAACATGAATTGGCGAGGGCACTAGAACAGTCTGCATCACCCAGCCTCATCCTGCTAGAATCTGAAGTCAAATGTCTACAGTTTGCTGATGATCTGGTGCTTTTGTCCCCAACCAAGGAGGGCCTGGAGCAACACCTAGATCTTCTGTACAGATTCTGTCAGACCTGGGCCCTGACAGACCTGGGCCCTGACAGACCTCGGTCCTGACAGTAAATCTCAGTGAGACAAAAATAGTGTTCCAAAAAAGATCCAGTTGCAAGGACCAAAAATACAAATTCCATCTAGACACCGTTGCCCTGGAACACAAAAAAAAAAACGATACATAACTTGAATTGAGAAACAAGGCAAGAAGGGCCTTCTATGCCATCAAAAGGAACATCAAATCCGGCATCCTAATTAGGATCTGACAAAAAATACTTGAATACTTGAATTAAGAAATAAATATTGAAAATAATACTGTACATATATTTCAATATATATATACAGTATATGAGGGATTGGAAATAATGCAGACAATTACATTGATAGAACCCACAATCTGCAATAATCAAGCTGATCTACCCCCGAAAACATATTTAATCAGTTATAGAACCCATTGGCCTCTATGGTTGTGTGGGGTCCGCTTACCAAATTGGTTAATTCACAAAATGGGACAAACACCAAATTGAGACTCTGCATGTAGAATTCTGCAGAAACATCTGCCTTGTACAATGTAAATAAGGTATGCAGAGCAGAATTAGGATGACACCTGCTAATTATCCAAATCCATAAAAGAGACGTTAAATTATACAACCACTTAAAAGAATGCGATTCCCAAACCTTTCATAACAAAGACATCACCTAAAGAGAGATGAGCCTAGAGAAGAGTCCGGCTCTATTCACAAACACAAACAGACCCCACAGAGCCCGAGGACAGAAACACAATTAGACCCAACCAAATCATGAGAAAACAAAAATATAATTACTTGACACATTGGAAAGAATTACCAAAAAACAGAGCAAACTAGAATGCTATTTGGCACTAAACAGAGAAGTACACAGTGGCAGAATACCCGACCACTGTGACTGACCCAAACTTAAGGAAAGCTTTGACTATGTACAGACTCAGTGAGCATAGCCTTGCTATTGAGAAAGGCCGCTGTAGGCAGACCTGGCTCTCAAGAGAAGACAGACTATGTGCTCACTGCCCACAAAATGAGGTGGAAACTGAGCTGCACTTCCTAACCTCCTGCCAAATGTATGACCATATTTGAGACACACATTTTCCTCAGATTACACAGACCCACAACAAATTCGAAAAACAAATCAAAATTTGATAAACTCCCATATCTACTAGGTGAAATTCCACAGTGTGACATCACAGCAGCAAGATTTGTGACCTGTTGCCACAAGAAAATGGTAACCAGTGAAGAACAAACACCATTGTAAATACAACCCACATTTATGTTCATTTATTTCCCTTTTGTACTTGAACTATTTGCACATTTGTACCACACTGTAGGTTACATAACCATAATATGATATTTGAAATGATATTATTTTGAAACATTTGAGTGTAATGTTTACTGTACATTTTTTATTGTTTATTTCACGAGACGGACAGACAGACCAAGAGACAGGAGAGAGGAGAGAGAGAGAGAGAGAGAGAGAGAGAGAGAGAGAGAGACGTGCAAACAAATGAAGCCAGTAGGCCTACCTTGTAGACTACTTGACTGTGTATCAGGCCAGAGTCTTGTCATTTCTGCTTAGAATGAAAATTGTGTGGGGGGGAATTGTGTGTGTGTGTGGGGGGTTCAACACTTCTCATCGTGCTGTTTATTTAATTTGATTGGTCTTTATTAAATATAAACAGATATTCGATTGCAGCACACGTCATGCGCTATATGCTCTACTGAAGGCATGCCTACATGTATGAGAGGGTGCCGTAGTTCCACTGGACATCCAGAAGATGGCGACAGCGCATCGCATGGAGACAGAACATCGCATGGAGACAGAACATCGCATGGAGACAGAGAGGATGACTTCGAAGTTTCAATACGTTTTTATCGGTCAAGGTAAGCATGGCACGGTGACCATGGCGGTAACATAGGTAATTGCATAGGATAAGCTAACTCATCATTTTCCAGAAAGTGCCATAGGGTGGAGAGCGTTAGCTTCTTAACGAATATCTCATATATAAAATAGGCTACACTTTGGTCAACTAGCACCCGTAAGATAACTTATAACATAGGCTTACACGGTTAACAGTCCTATACTGTAATTTAGTAACCTAATCGTGCTTTGGTTCGTAGTGTAGTTTCGCGGGCAGCTATCTAAATTTGTTATCATGGTCGAATTACCGGCCTGGGTGCTAGACCGCCTGGTGTCTAGCACCCAGACAGTCTCACTCAGCTGTCATATTAAAAACTGCTCTTCACAATGTGCAGAATTGCAGGAAATTAGCTTTAAAACAGCTAATTGTCCTCTCGGCACAATGAGATGAATTGCATAAAATGACAATTGCACAATTATTCTCTCTCCCCATTGCACAATTATTCTCTCTCCCCATAGCAAAATGTGTAGAATTGCAGCAAGCTTTCTTTAAAACTGCAGAATTGCACGAAATTAACTCTAAAACTTACAAAATGCATCAATGTCGTGCGGATGTTGGTATGCAGACTCGCGAACCCCTATGAGGAGTTCAAGTTTTTTGAGGTCCCCACCCCCATCAAAATTGCCAATCCCTGCTCCAGGGGATCAGGGGATTACACGAGTGTCAATCCAAATCACCCAGTCCTTCCACTCTTCACTGACCGGATGACCGCACCTCTACTCGCGGAGATATGGACCTAATCATTTAACAAGTCGCTATTGGATTTTTATCGGCATTATCAGTTTGATTTGCAGGTAAATTGACTTTATTTTTTATTTGTGTGTCTGAGGCACATCGAGTTGCAAATGTGAGTGTTCTCTGATTTACGTTTGTGGCTGCCAATTTTATGGAGGGACCCTTCGGACACAGTTTGCTGCGTGGCCGTTGTCTGATCTGCATAAGTAATGTATTAGGATAGTGTTGTTACATTGTTGTAACACATGTTGTTACAAAGAGTTTCAGTCTGAAGAATCAACAATAAACATTAGGGGACATAATAGGTCATTTGAAATCTGACGTTACAGCTATTATATTTAACAGTCCATTTAAATTCTATTCAAAAAGTATAACAAGAGTCTACACGTGTTCCATAGAGAATATAATGTGAGATTTACAGAAGCATATATTGACACTCCCATATGGTACATTCATGTTTTGAATTTCACAGTTTTGAGTTTCAATGTTTTGTGTATCAATGTTTTGAGTGTTAATGTTTTGAGTGTTAATGTTTTGAGTGTTAATGTTTTGAGTGTTAATGTTTTGAGTGTTAATGTTTTGAGTTGTAATGTTTTGAGTGTTAATGTTTTGAGTGTTAATGTTTTGAGTGTTAATGTTTTGAGTGTTAATGTTTTGAGTGTTAATGTTTTGAATTGTAATGTTTTGAGTGTTAATGTTTTGAGTGTTAATGTTTTGAGTGTTAATGTTTTGAGTTGTAATGTTTTGAGTGTTAATGTTTTGAGTGTTAATGTTTTGAGTGTTAATGTTTTGAGTTGTAATGTTTTGAGTGTTAATGTTTTGAGTGTTAATGTTTTGAGTGTTAATGTTTTGAGTGTTAATGTTTTGAGTGTTAATGTTTTGAGTTGTAATGTTTTGAGTGTTAATGTTTTGAGTGTTAATGTTTTGAGTGTTAATGTTTTGAGTTGTAATGTTTTGAGTGTTAATGTTTTGAGTGTTAATGTTTTGAGTTGTAATGTTTTGAGTGTTAATGTTTTGAGTTGTAATGTTTTGAGTGTTAATGTTTTGAGTTGTAATGTTTTGAGTTGTAATGTTTTGAGTGTTAATGTTTTGAGTGTTAATGTTTTGAGTTGTAATGTTTTGAGTGTTAATGTTTTGAGTGTTAATGTTTTGAGTGTTAATGTTTTGAGTTGTAATGTTTTGAGTTGTAATGTTTTGAGTGTTAATGTTTTGAGTGTTAATGTTTTGAGTGTTAATGTTTTGAGTTGTAATGTTTTGAGTGTTAATGTTTTGAGTGTTAATGTTTTGAGTGTTAATGTTTGAGCCTTGAGTTTCTTTTTTTTATTAGTAAAATGCAGAGGTGTTTTTAGGATTGTAGCCTCCAATAATCTCCACAGTCATGAGGAGTTGAATATCTGATCCTTACGTATGTTACTTAATTAGCAAGTAGACCTAAGAATTAGGAAGCAAGTAAAATAAGTAAGCAGAAATGATTGAAATGCATGTCTGATAGCCTATGTTGCACATTTATCTTCTGAATCCTGCTAGTAGGATATAGTCACTATTTTATAGTGTGTGTGTATGTGTGTGTGTGTGTGTGTGCGTGCGTGCGTGCGTGCGTGAGTGTGTAGACAACACAAGCTTTGTGTTTATCTCCTAGACTGTTCTCAAGGCCAGAATCTAGTTGTCTCCATCCTGCTGCTATTGACAGAGCTGCTGCTGCCAGAAATAGAGGCAGTACAGTGACAAGGAGATGAGGTCTACATTAGAATATTTACAGTAACAATGAGATGAGGACTACATTAGAATATTTACAGTGACAAGGAGATGAGGACTACATTAGAATATTTACTGTGACAATGAGATGAGGACTCCATTAGAATATTTACAGTGACAAGGAGATGAGGACTACATTAGAATATTTACAGTGACAAGGAGATGAGGACTACATTAGAATATTTACAGTGACAAGAAGATGAGGACTACGTTAGAATATTTACAGTGACAAGGAGATGAGGTCTAATATAATATTTACAGTAACAAGGTGATGAGGTCTAATGAAATATTTACAGTGAAAAGGAGATGAGGACTACATTAGAATATTAACAGTGACAAGGAGATGAGGACTACGTTAGAATATGTACAGTGACAAGGAGATGAAGACTAATATAATATTTACAGTGACAAGGAGATGAGGTCTAATGAAATATTTAAAGTGAAAAGGAGATGAGGACTACATTAGAATATTTACAGTGACAAGGAGATGAGGTTTAATATAATATTTACAGTAACAAGGAGATGAGGACAACATTATAATATTTACAGTGACAAGGAGATGAGGACTACATTATATTATTTACAGTAACAAGGAGATGAGGACTACATTATTATATTTACAGTAACAAGGAGATGAGGACTACATTAGAATATTTACAGTAACAAGGAGATGAGGACTAATATAATATTTACAGTGACAAGTAGATGAGGTCTAATATAATATTTACAGTGACAAGGAGATGATGTCTAATATAATATTTACAGTAACAAGGAGATGTGGACTACATTAGAATCTTTACAGTGACAAGGACAGGAGGTCTAATATAATATTTACAGTTACAAGTAGATGAGGTCTAATATAATATTTACAGTGACAAGGAGAGGAGGTCTAATATAATATTTACAGTAACAAGTAAATGAGGTCTAATATAATATTTACAGTAACAAGGACAGGAGGTCTAATATAATATTTACCGTGACAAGGAGATGAGGACTAGATTATAATATTTACAGTGACAAGGAGATGACGTCTAATATAATATTTACAGTAACAAGGAGATGAGGTCTAATATAATACTTACAGTGACAAGGAGATGAGGACTACATTAGAATATTTACAGTGACTAGGACAGGAGGTCTAATATAATATTTATAGTGACAAGGAGATGAGGACTACATTAGAATATTTACAGTGACAAGGACAGGAGGTCTAATATAATATTTACAGTAACAAGGAGATGAGGACTACATTAGAATATTTACAGTGACAAGGGCAGGAGGTCTAATATAATATTTACAGTGACAAGGAGATGAGGACTACATTAGAATATTTACAGTGACAATGACAGGAGGTCTAATATAATATTTACAGTAACAAGGAGATGAGGACTACATTAGAATATTTACAGTGACAAGGACAGGAGGTCTAATATAATATTTACAGTTACAAGTAGATCAGGTCTAATATAATATTTACAGTGACAAGGAGATGAGGTCTAATACAGCCAGTCCAGTAAAAAGGAATGAGGTCTGTTTTTTTCTCCTTGCTGGGAAGGGAACCATCCAGTAACCAGAGACTATTAGGTGCAAAAGAAAGTAAGATGCTTGTATTGTTCTCTCTGGATTGGACATACTGGTCTGGGGGGGTTATGGCTTGACACTTGGATCGCTGTTAAAGACTGGCTTGTGTTTGATGGTTTTGTTTATTTGGTGGGTCACAAAGATATTTTAAACCCCACTTTAATATAGTCTGTGTCACAGACAGCCTAGATGACACAGACCCAGACAGCCTAGATGACACAGACCCAGACAGCCTAGAAGCCTAGATGACACAGACCCAGACAGCCTAGATGACACAGACCCAGACAGCCTACATGACACAGACTCAGACAGCCTAGATGACACAGACCCAGACAGCCTAGATGACACAGATATGTGTGTCACTGAGGAGCAGCTATTCCTGTTAACACTAGAGTGAGATGACAAACACTTGGGGGATGGAGAGCGAGAGAGAGTGAGAGAGAGTGCAAGGCGGTAGGAAAGGGAAGAGAGAGGACTTGGGGATAGAAGATGCAGAGAAAAGATAGCAGGAAGACAGTGGGTAAGAAAGGAGAGAGTGAAAGGGGGAGAAAGAGACAGACGGTTTGAGTCTGAGAGAGGGAAAGGGAGAGAGAGAGAGAGAGAGAGAGAGAGAGAGAGAGAGAGAACAAATAAGCAATGTAACAATTTAGGACTAATGAGATTTAGCAAAGATTCCATTACATGGCACTTACGTAGTATATATAATTACTTTTTTGTTTATTTGAGAAAGATACTTAAGAGCGACACTGTGTACCATTTCAAGGAAGTTCAGAGAGCTGCCTCAGAGTTTTTTCCGGGAACAGCCTCTATTCCATATTCCTTGTCTTATATTCCCTATTCCACGTCCCTATCCCTCCTGGGCAGCTTGTGTCCCTGGATGGGCACATTGATCCAAGAAGCTATTGAGGAAACAGTGAAAGAACGTGTTTGTTTAGGGTCAGTAATGTTGTAGCATCTGCTAAGCTGGATTCCCATCTCACGAGGGGTTGGCCTCAGAGTATTCAGCTCCGTTTCAAAGAGCTGCCTGCTGCCATATTCACCAGCTGACACTGACACAAAAATTAAATAAAAAAACTCACACACACACTGTGCACATACGTGTGCACACAACACACACACACACACATACACTGAAATACACACACACACAAAGAACAAACAAACATTTCCTAGCTCATGCCTTGAGATGGAGGAGCTCTGAATGCATCTGGCTGTGCCTGTAATGTGAACCTTTAGTAGGTTAGGACTGTGTGTGTGTGTGTGTGTGTGTGTGTGTGTGTGTGTGTGTGTGTGTGTGTGTGTGTGTGTGTGTGTGTGCGTGCGTGTGTGCGTGCGTGTGTGCGTGCGTGAGCGCGCGGAGTCGGGCACGAGAATGGGTTGGTGGCCAGTCCTGAGAGAACAACCCCTGGCTATCTCCCTAGCCCCTGACCTTTAACCCTCCCTGGCCCCTGACCCCTGTGAGAGACCTTTTGTGTTCACTGAGCCTACAGGACATGTGGATGCTACCACGATTACGGATTATCCTGAATTAATCGTGACATGCTAGCCTCTCACCATTACAATAACAGAGGATGTTAGCATTTGATATCATACCCCCAAGACATGCTAACCTCTCACAATTACAATAACAGAGGATGTTAGCATTTGATATCATACCCCCAAGACATGCTAACCTCTCACCATTACAATAACTGAGGAGGTTAGCATTTGATATCATACCCCCAAGACATGCTATCCTCTCACCATTACAATAACAGAGGATGTTAGCATTTCATATCATACCCCCAAGACATGCTATCCTCTCACCATTACAATAACAGAGGATGTTAGCATTTGATATCATACCCCCAAGACATGCTAACCTCTCACCATTACAATACCTGAGGAGGTTAGCATTTGATATCATACCCCCAAGACATGCTATCCTCTGACCATTACAGTAACAGAGGATGTTAGCATTTGATATCATACCCCCAAGACATGCTAACCTCTCACCATTACAATAACTGAGGAGGTTAGCATTTGATATCATACCCCCAAGACATGCTAACCTCTCACCATTACAATAACAGAGGATGTTAGCATTCTTAAGGGGGTATGATATTTGCTAAACTTAATTGTCAAGTTTTTTCTGTTGTAGCTCTATCCTCAACCTTAACTTAACCATTAGGTAATAATGCCTAAACCTTAACTTAACCATTAGGTAATAATGCCTAAACCTTAACTTAACCATTAGGTAATAATGCCTAAACCTTAACTTACCCATTAGGTAATAATGCCTAAACCTTAACTTAACCATTAGGTAATAATGCCTAAACCTTAACTTAACCATTAGGTAATAATGCCTAAACCTTAACTTAACCATTAGGTAATAATGCCTAAACCTTAACTTAACCATTAGGTAATAATGCCTAAACCTTAACTTACCCATTAGGTAATAATGCCTAAACCTTAACTTAACCATTAGGTAATAATGCCTAAACCTTAACTTAACCATTAGGTAATAATGCCTAAACCTTAACTTAACCATTAGGTAATAATGCCTAAACTTAACTGTCCAGTTGTTTCTTTTGTAACCGTAACCCTTTCCCAAACTTAACCGTTACAAGAACTTAGAAATTTGACGTTTGGAGAAACATCAACGAACGTCAAAATCTGAAGTCAAATTGGTAAAACCGTGAGATCTTGTTAGCATGTGTTTGTGTGTGTGCACGTGAATGCGTGTGTATGTGTAATTAGATGGATAAAAGCCTATAATGTTCTTCTTCTGCACCTCCCTTCTACTCTTTAGAAGGCCAGTGTCTGCTTGTTAGTGTGAGAACACACACTGACACAGGACAGAGATCCCACACTGACACAGGACAGAGATCCCACACTGACACAGGACAGAGATCCCACACTGACACAGGACAGAGATCCCACACTGACACAGGACAGAGATCCCACACTGACACAGGACAGAGATCCCACACTGACACAGGACAGAGATCCCACACTGACACAGGACAGAGATCCCACACTGACACAGGACAGAGATCCCACACTGACACAGGACAGAAATCCCACACTGACATAGGACAGAGATCCCACACTGACACAGGACAGAGATCCCACACTGACATAGGACAGAGATCCCACACTGACACAGGACAGAGATCCCACACTGAACTGACACAGGACAGAGATCCCACACTGACACAGGACAGAGATCCCACACTGACACAGGACAGAGATCCCACACTGACACAGTCTACTTTCATCTATCAGATGTATTCTTACCAGGAAGCCCCATCGATGGCATCAAAGACTTATTTTCCAAGGGAGATCGTTCCCGATATGTACACTCTTAGACAAAAGGGTTCCCAAAGAATTGCTCGGCAGTCGCCATAGGATAACCATTACTGGTTCCAGGGGAAACCCTTTTAGGTTTCAGGTGCACTGATGGCGCTTTGGGGCCTTTTGGGTTCCATGTAGAACCCTCTGGGGAACCCAACAGGTTCTACCTGTAACAAACTATCTAGAACCTAAAACGGTTATTCAGCTGTCCCCATCGGAGAACCCCTTGAAGAACCCTTTTTGGTTCCAGGTAGAACCCTTTTGGGTTCCATGTAGAACCCTCTACATGGAACTCAAAAGGGTTCTACTTGGAACCAAAAATGGTTATCCTTTGGGGAAAACCAAAGAACCCTTTTGGAACCTTTTTTTCTAAGATTGTAAAACATTTGGGGAATATGTCAACAATGGACTAATGAAACAAATACCAAAAGATAGTTTTTGAGTGGGATTTTCCTTTAAGAGTGCTATCCATGTTTTAACTGACTATTTTAATCAAATGTAGCATGAAATATGCTTATGATAGGCAGCATCTCCACTCTGTGATGTGTAATGTGAGGTTGAGATCGGTAGAAAAGCTGTGTTTTAAGCGCTGTTTGACAAGGGGTTGTAGAGGCTCTTGAATACAAGACTGAAATGTGTGTGGGAGAGAGAGAAGGGTCATAAACACAACATGCTCTCACAGTCTCACTGCAGAATTAGACTTTCCTCCACGTTTCCCCAAAACATAAAATTCCTAAATTGCTCTAAACATCACATTTAAATTTGTTTTTGACATCCTGCATTGACTCCTCCTTTCAGTATTGTTCTATTTCTCCAAACATCAAATTCAGAAGGTTAAGAGTTAAGATTTTGGATAGGGTTAAAACATTTAGTTTAGTCACTCATTCTGAATGATTAAGATAAGGGTTAAGGTTTGGGATAGGTTTGAAAAAGAAACTATTTTACAAGTGTCCACCACTGGGATCGAACACATAACCTTCTGATCCAGAATCATGGGATTAGACCCATCCTTCACCCCATCGCCCTAGCAAAACCCAAGCCTACTTAATGGTAATAGCATTCACTGTTGACCCTAGCAGACGGTTTTGAAAGCATTTCCCGACGTCCTCAGGACATGGATAGATGTCCAATTTTGAAGTCACTCTTGAGCAATCTGCCTGCAGAAACAGGCGCAATAGTGCTACTGTTCTCCGTGGGGGAAAGAAAGAGGAGGAAGAAAGGGAGGAGGGGATGGAAAGATGAAAGATGAAAGAAACTGCTACCTCCCTGTCAGGGGTTGAGGCGAGGGGGAGTGAGGGGCTATTTAAGGCCCCAAAGCGCCATCAGTGCACCTCTCCTTTTATCTCCGGCCCTCCCTCTCTTTTCCTCTCTTTCTCTCCTTTTGAAAACCCTCCATTCTGTGAATTTAGAGGTGTGATGATGACTTTTCTTGCTCTGGTCATTTCACTGTTTTGTCTTCCTTCTCTTCTTTTCCACATAAACTGGCCCAGTGTATTAAACCTCACCAGAAAGTAGCATTAGGCATTTGTGTGTATACAGTGGGGCAAAAAAGTATTTAGTCAGCCACCAATTGTGCAAGTTCTCCCACTTAAAAAGATGAGAGAGGCCTGTAATTTTCATCATAGGTACACTTCAGCTATGACAGACAAAATGAGAGAAAAAAATCCAGAAAATCGCATTGTAGGATTTTTTATGAATTTATTTTCAAATTATGGTGGAAAATAAGTATTTGGTCACCTACAAACAAGCAAGATTTCTGGCTCTCACAGACCTGTAACTTCTTCTTTAAGAGGCTCCTCTGTCCTCCACTCGTTACCTGTATTAATGGCACCGGTTTGAACTTGTTATCAGTATAAAAGACACCTGTCCACAACCTCAAACAGTCACACTCCAAACTTCACTATGGCCAAGACCAAAGAGCTGTCAAAGGACACCAGAAACAAAATTGTAGACCTGCACCAGGCTGGGAAGACTGAATCTGCAATAGGTAAGCAGCTTGGTTTAAAGAAATCAACTGTGGGAGCAATTATTAATGGAAGATATACAAGACCACTGATAATCTCCCTCGATCTGGGGTTCCACGCAAGATCTCACCCCGTGGGGTCAAAATGATCACAAGAACGGTGAGCAAAAATCCCAGAACCACACGGGGGGACCTAGTGAATGACCTGCATAGAGCTGGGATCAAAGTAACAAAGCCTACCATCAGTAACACACTACGCCGCCAGGGACTCAAATCCTGCAGTGCCAGACGTACTGGCTTAAGCAGGGTGACACATGTCCAGGCCCGTCTGAAGTTTGCTAGAGAGCATTTGGATGATCCAGAAGAAGATTGGGAGAATGTCATATGGTCAGATGAAACCAAAATATAACGTTTTGGTTAAACCTCAACTCGTCGTGTTTGGAGGACAAAGAATGCTGAGTTCTATCCAAAGAACACCACACCTACTGTGAAGCATGGGTGTGGAAACATCATGCTTTGGGGCTGTTTTTCTGCAAAGGGACCAGGACGACTGATCCATGTAAAGGAAAGAATGAATGGGGCCATGTATCGTGAGATTTTGAGTGAAAACCTCCTTCCCTTAGCAAGGGCATTGAAGATGAAACGTAGCTGGGTCTTTCAGCATGACAATGATCCCAAACACACCACCCGGGCAATGAAGGAGTGGCTTCGTAAGAAGCATTTCAAGGTCCTGGAGTGGCCTAGCCAGTCTCCAGATCTCAACCCCATAGAAAATCTTTGGAGGGTGTTGAAAGTCTGTGTTGCCCAGCAACAGCCCCAAAACACCACTGCTCTAGAGGAGATCTGCATGGAGGAATGGGCCAAAATACCAGCAACAGTGTGTGAAAACCTTGTGAAGACTTACAGAAAACGTTTGACATCTGTCATTGCCAACAAAGGGTATATAACAAAGTATTGAGATAAACTTTTGCTATTGACCAAATACTTATTTTCCATCATAATTTGCAAATAAATTCATAAAAAATCCTGCAATGTGATTTTCTGGATTTTTTTTTTGTCTGTCATAGTTGAAGTGTATCTATGATGAAAATTACAGGCCTCTCTCATCTTTTTAAGTGGGAGAACTTGCACAATTGGTGGCTGACTAAATACTTTTTTTGCCCCACTGTATGTGTGTGTGTGTGTGTGCTCGTATGTGTGTGTGTGTGTCTTTCACCTTGTGCTTTCCCCACACTGACCTCCATGACTGGAGTCAATAGCTCTGACTGTACCACAGATAGAACAACGAGACAGATATTTTACCGGATGTATAAATGTGAAGCATCCGCTTAGCGTTTCCACTCACTACCAAATATGGTAGTGAGAGGAAGCCCTCTGGCCTGCAGTGGGAGAAGATGGAACGTGGTCAATTTTGTCTGACATTCTACACATTTTCTGATCGATGAAACATTTAATCTCAATACAGTTTTCTGTTCCCAAAACTAGAATTTGTTATGAACAGAGTGGACAATGTTTTGTAGACTTTACCCTTTGCAAAAGTTATTTTTAAATCGAGTTGTTTAGAAGGAGTGCAAGGGTGAATTGAGTTATTGCACACGTGCACTTCACAGAGGAGGTGTTCCCGAATGGAAATATGCAGATGTCTGCTCGAACTCGCCAATAGGATCTCGCTAGCTCGTGCTTGGCTCTGCCCACTTCCTTGCTTCTTCTGCCCACCATTGGAAATTACAGGCTGTGGTCTATCTTGGTTTAGTTATAGAAATCTTTGACTGCACTGTATCTTAGATTAATTCAGACTGTTTTGAGGAAGTGTATACTGGCTACGGCATCTCAAAATGGACAACCAGTACTATTTCCTATTTTTTCTTGTTTTTCAAGCAAAGGTTTTTTAAGGGAGTATGCGAGCACACTCTTTCGGTTCAGATAGCCACACCGAAGCATGCTGACGCCTTTAGTATGTATAGAGAATGTGGTGGTGACTGTATACACTGCCTCCGGAAAGTATTCAGACCCCTTGACTTTTTCCACATTTAGTTAGGTTACAGCCTTATTCTAAAATGGATTAAATGGTTTTTCCCCCCTTCATCAATCTACACACAATACCCCATAATGACAAACAATGACATTAAATAGTACCAGCAAAACACCAGTCTCAACGTCAACAGTGAAGAGGCGACTCTGGGATGCTGGCCTTCTAGGCAGAGTTGCAAAAAAAGAGACATATCTCAGACTGGCCAATAAAAAGAAAAGATTAAGTTGGGCAAAAGAACACAGACACTGGACAGAGGAACTGCCTAGAACTGCCTAGAAGGCTAGCACCCCTGTGTCGCCCCTTCACTATTTACAACATTAACAATGTATTAACACTGTATTTCTGATAAATTCTATTTTATTTTTATGGACATAAAAATGTGCCTTTCTTTTAAAAACAAGGACATTTCTAAGTGACCCCAAACTTTTGAACATTAGTGTAGGTATTCCTCTTGTCCAGATGGGATAGGGCAGTGTGCAGTGGGATGGCGATTGCATCGTCTGTGGAACTGTTAGGGAGGTAGGCAAACTGAGGTCTTGGGTGGCCGGTAACGTGGAGGTGATATCAAATTAAATGTATTTATATAGCCCTTCTTACATCAGCTGATATCTCAAAGTGCTGTACAGAAACCCAGCCTAAAACCCCAAACAGCAACAATGCAGGTGTAGAAGCACGGTGGCTAGGAAAAACTCCCTAGAAAGGCCCAAACCTAGGATGAAACCTAGAGAGGAACCAGGCTATGAGGGGTGGCCAGTCCTCTTCTGGCTGTGCTGGGTGGAGATTATAACAGAACATGGCCAAGATGTTCAAATGTTCATAAATTACCAGCATGGTTAAATAATAATAATAACAGTAGTTGTCGAGGGTGCAGCAAGTCAGCACCTCAGGAGTAAATGACAGTTGGCTTTTCATAGCCGATCATTAAGAGTATCTCTACCGCTCCTGCTGTTTCTAGAGAGTTGAAAACAGCAGGTCTGGGACAGGTAGCACGTCCGGTGAACAGATCAGGGTTCCATAGCCGCAGGCAGAACAGTTGAAACTGGAGCAGCAGCAGCCAGGTGGACTGGGGACAGCAAGGAGTCATCATGCCAGGTAGTCCTGAGGCATGGTCCAAGGGCTCTGGTCCTCCGAGAGAGAGAGAGAAAGAGAGAATTAGAGAGAGCATGCTTAAGTTCAGACAGGACACCGGATAAGACAGGAGAAGTACTCCAGATATAACAGACTGACCCTAGCCCCCCGAAACATAAACTCCTGCAGCATAAATACTGGAGGCTGAGACAGGAGGGGTCAGGAGACACTGTGGCCCCATTTGATGACACCCCTGGACAGGGCCAAACAGGCAGGATATAACCCCACCCACTTTGCCAAAGCACAGCCCACACACCACTGGAGGGATATCAGCCCCGGTAATAGGGTTAGAGGCAGAGAATCTCAGTGAAGAGAGGGGAACCGGCCAGGCAGAGACAGCAAGGGCAGTTCGTTGCTCCAGAGCCTTTCCGTTCACCTTCACACTCGTGGGCCAGACTATACTCAATCATATGACCCACTGAAGAGATGAGTCTTCAGTAAAGACTTAAAGGTTGAGACCAAGTTTGTGTCTCTCACATGGGTAGGCAGACCATTCCATAACAATGGAGCTCTATAGGAGAAAGCCCTGCCTACAGCTGTTTGCTTAGAAATTCCTGGGACAATTAGGAGGCCTGCGTCTTGTGACTGTAGCGTACGTGTAGGTATGTACTGCAGGACCAAATCGGAAAGATAGGTAGGAGCAAGCCCATGTAATGCTTTATAGGTTAGCAGTAAAACCTTGAAATCAGCCCTTGCCTTAACAGGAAGCCAGTGTAGGGAGGCTTGCACTGGAGTAATATGATCAAATATTTTGGTTCTAGTCAGGATTTTAGCAGCCGTATTTAGCACTAACTGAAGTTTATTTAGTGCTTTATCCGGGTAGCCAGAAAGTAGAGCATTGCAGTAGTCTAACCTAGAAGTAACAAAAGCATGGATTAATTTTTCTGTATCATTTTTGGACAGAAAGTTTCTGATTTTTGCAATTTTACGTAGATGGAAAAAGCTGTCCTTGAAACAGTCTTGATATGTTTGTCAAAAGAGAGATCAGTGTCCAGAGTAACGCCGAGGTCCTTCACAGTTTTATTTGAGACGACTGTACAACCATCAAGATGAATTGTCAGATTCAACAGAATATCTCTTTGTTTCTTGGGACCTAGAACAAGCATCTCTGTTTTGTCTGAGTTTAAAAGTAGAACGTTTGCAGCCATCCACTTCCTTATGTCTGAAACACAGGCTTCTCGCGAGGGCAATTTTGGGACTTCATCATGTTTCATTGAAATGTACAGCTGTGTGTCATCCGCATAGCAGTGAAAGTTAGCATTATGTTTTCGAATGACATCCCCAAGAGGTAAAATATATAGTGAAAACAATAGTGGTCCTAAAACGGTACCTTGAGGAACACCGACATTTACAGTTGATTTGTCAGAGGACAAACCATTCACAGAGACAAACTGATATTTTTTCCGACAGATAAGATCTAAACCAGGCCAGAACTTGTCCATGTAGACCAATTTGGGTTTCCAATCTCTCCAAAAGAATGTGGTGATCGATAGTACCAAAGCAGCACTAAGGTCTAGGAGCACGAGGACAGATACAGAGCCTCGGTCTGACGCCATTAAAAGGCCATGTACCACCTTCACAAGTGCAGTCTCAGTGCTATGATGGGGTCTAAAACCAGACTGAAGCATTTCGTATACATTGTTTGTCTTCAGGAAGGCAGTGAGTTGCTGCATTACAGCTTTTTCTAAAAAAAATTGAGAGGAATGGAAGATTCGATATAAGCCGAAAGTTTTTTATATTTTCTGGGTCAAGGTTTGTCTCTTTCAAGAGAGGCTTTATTACTGCCACTTTTAGTGAGTTTGGTACACATCCGGTGGATAGAGAGCCGTTCAACATAGGAGGGCCAAGCACAGGAAGCAGCTCTTTCAGGAGTTTAGTTGGAATTGGGTCCAGTGTGCAGCTTGAAGGTTTAGAGGCCATGATTATTTCCATCAATGTGTCAAGAGATATAGTACTAAAACACTTGAGCGTCTCTCTTGATCCTAGGTCCTGGCAGTGTTGTGCAGACTCAGGACAACTGAGCTTTGGAGGAACACGCCGATTTAAAAAGGTAATTTGCTTTCTAATAATCATAATCTTTTCCTCAAAGAAGTTCATGAATTTATTACTGCTGAAGTGAAAGCCATCTCTCTTGGGGAATGCTGCTTTTTAGTTAGCGTTGCGACAGTATCAAAAATACATTTCGTATTGGTCTTATTTTCCTCGACTAAGTTGGAAAAATATGATGATCGAGCAGCAGTGAGGGCTCTTCGATACTGCCGCCATTTCTGTTCCAATTTTCTGGAAGCTTGCTTCCATGATCCTTGACTAGTCTCTCAAAGCACTTCATGATGACAGAAGTAGTCATTTAGTTCAGTTATCTTTGCCTTCTTGGGTACAGGAACATTGGTGGCCATCTTGAAGCATGTGGGGACAGCAGACTGGGATAAGGATTGATTGAATATGTCCGTAAACACACCAGCCAGCTGGTCTGCGCATGGTCTGAGGACGCCGCTAGGGATGCCGTCTGGGCCAGCAGCCTTGGGAGGGTTCACACGTTTAAATGTTTTACTCATGTTGGCCACAGAGAAGGAGAGGGGGTGACTCAGTTCTTGTTAGTGGGCCGTGACATTGGCACTGTATTATCCTCAAGTGGGCAAAGAAGGTGTTTAGTTTGTCTGGAAGCGTGACATCGGTGTCTGTGATGTGGCTAGTTTTCTTTTTGTAGTCCATGATCTCCTGTACACCCTGCCACATACGTCTTGTGTCTGAGCCGTTGAATTGCGACTCCACTTTGTCCCTTCGCTTTTCGCTTGTTTGATTGCCTTGCGGAGGTAATAACTACACTGTTTATATTCAGCCATATTCCCAGATCTCTTTCCATTGTTAACTTCTTATGTGCAAGTGGGATGGTAGCTTCCCACCTGGCCAACATCCGGTGAAATTGCAGAGAGCGAAATTCAAACTACAGAATTATCAATATTTAATTTAATATTTAATATTTACTTTCATAAAATCACAAATGTAATACATCAAAATAAAGCTTAACTTCTTGTTAATCCAGCCGCTATGTGTCAAATTTCAAAATGGCTTTACGGCGAAAGCACACCATGTGATTATCTGAGGACAGCGCCCCGCATACAAAACCATGAAAAACATATTTCAACGAGGCAGGTGCGACACAAAAGTCAGAAATAGCAAAATGCCTTATCTTTGATGATCTTCTTCTGTTGGCACTCCAAAAGGTCCCTGTTACATCAAAAATGGTCCCTTTGTTCGATAATGTCCTTCTTTATATCCATAAAAACTCAGTTTGGCTGGCGCGCTTCAGTCAATAATCCACCCAGTTTCCCTCCATCAAAATGCATACAAAATGAATCCCAAACATTACTAATAAACTTTTCCAAACAAGTCAAACAATGTTTATAATCAAACCTTAGGTACCCTAATACGTAAATAAACTATACAAGATGGAGAATCGTTATTGTCTTTACCGGAGAAAAATACCAAAAATGCGCTCTCATTCACGCGCTTGGAAACACTACAGCCAAAATGGGAGCCACCTAGAAAAACTACAATTTCCGGGCCATTTTTCTAAAAACCAGCCTGATACTCTTTCTAAAGACTGTTGACATCTAGTGGAAGCCCTAGGAACTGCAATCAGGGAGGACTTTGCCTTCTAATAAAAGTGGCAGCCATTGAAAATAGTGGTAGACTGATTTTTTGGGGGTGGGATGGTTTGTCCTCAGGGTTTCGCCTGCCATATCAGTTCTGTTATACTCACATACATTATTTTAACAATTTTAGAAACTTTAGAGTGTTTTCTATCCAAACCTACCAATTATATGCATATCCTAGCTTCCGGGCCTGAGGAACAGGCAGTTTACTTTGGGCACGCTTTTCATCCGGACGTGAAAATACTGCCCCCTACCCAAGAGAGGTTAAATGTGGTGGTTCACGCTTTCAGCTTTGCGCGAATGCCGCCATCCATCCACGGTTTCTGGTTAGGGTAGGTTTTAATATTCACAGTGGGTACAACATCTCCAATGCACTTCCTTATAAATTCAGTCACTGCGTATAGGTCGATGTTATTCTCTGAGGCTGACCGGAACATATCCAAGTCAGCGTGATCAAAACAATCTTCAAGCATGGATTCCGATTGGTCAGACCAGCGTTAAATGGTTCTAGTCACTTGTACATCCTGTTTGAGTTTCTGCCTATGAGGCGGTAGAGCAAGATGACATCGTGGTCGGATTTGCCGAAGGGAGGGCGGGGGAGGGATTTGTATGCATCGCAGAAGTTAGAGTAGCAGTAGTCGAGTGTATTACCCCCGCGCGTAGTGCAATCAATATGCTGATAGAATTTAGGTAGCCTTGTTCTCAAATGTACTTTGGTAAAATCCCCAGCTACAATAAATGCAGCCTCAGCATATATGGTTTCCAGTTTACATAGAGTCCAGTGAAGTTCCTTTAGGGCCATCTTGGTGTCTGCTTGAGGGGGAATGTTCACAGCTGTAACGATAACTGACGAGAATTACCATGGAAGGTAATATGGTCGGCATTTGATTGTGAGGAATTCTAGGTCGGGTGAGCAGAAGGACTTGAGTTACTGTATGTTGTTATGATTACACCATGAGTCGTTAATTATGAAGCATACACCCCTGCCCTTCCTCTTCCCAGAGAGGTGTTTATCTCTGTCGGCGTGATGCATGGAGAAGCCCGGTTGCTGCACCGATTCCGACAACATATCCTGAGAGAGCTATGTTTCCAGAGAATGTTACAATCTCTGGAAGGCAATCGTTGCTTGAATTTCGTCTACTTTGCTGTCAAAAGACTGGGCATTGGCGGGTAGTATACTCGGGAGCGGAGGGCAATGTGCACGTCTACGGAGCCTGACCAGGAGACCGCTCCGTCTGCCCCTTCCGCGGCGCCGTTGTCTTGTGTCGGCCTCTGGGATTAAATCCATTGTCCTGGGTGGTGGTCCAAACAGAGGATCCGCTTCGGGAAAGTCGTATTTCTGGTCGTAATGTTGGTAAATTGACGTCGCTTTCATATCCAATAGTTCTTCCCGGCTGTATGTAATAAGACGTAAGATTTACTGGATTAACAATGTAAGAAATAAACTAAATACTGCATAGTTTCCTAAGGATTCGAAGCGAGGCGACCATCTCTGTCGGCGCCAGTAGTCTGTGATAATGAGTCGAAGTAGTCTGTAATGCTGGCCATGGTCACTCACTAGTGCTTGCTTTGTTTATCGGCAATTTGTATGTTTCTGTGTGTGTGTGTGTGTGTGTGTGTGTGTGTGTGTGTGTGTGTGTGTGTGTGTGTGTGTGTGTGATGGGGGCGAGCTGAGCCGAGCTGACTGTCTAGGTCAGGGCGACCTGACTGTGACTGTGGAGCTGATTGTTTATTGAGCTGGAGATTAGACATCCACCGCGCCAGAGTCTGCCGCTGCTCTGTGTGTGTGTGTGTGTGTGTGTGTGTGTGTGTGTGTGTGTGTGTGTGTGTGTGTGTGTGTGTGTGTGTGTGTGTGTGTGTGTGTGTGTGTGTGTGCGTGCGTGCGTGTGTGTGCGTGTGTGTGTGCGTGTGTGTATGTGTATGTGTGCGTGAATGCCAGAGTCCTTGCCTGAGGAAAGGGAAGTCTTTAAAAGCTTGAAGTAAAAACCTTTTTTTTCTCCTCTGTTCTCTCTCCCCCACTTCTCTCTCGCTCTCTCAATTTCAATTTAAGGGGCTTTATTTGCATTTGTTTACATTGGCGTAGCAAGTTAAATATTTAATAAACAACACTGAAATAAACAATAAAAAATGACAGTAACCCTAGTCGCACCCTGGCCTAACCAAAATAGAGAATAAAAAGCCTCTCTATGGCCAGGGCGTGACAGTGGGCATGATTTGGAAATGCACACACATCTATATAAGGTCCCACAGTTGACAGTGTCATGCCCTGATCTGTTTCGCCTGTTCCTGTGATTGTCTCCACCCCCTCGAGGTGTCACTTATTTTCCCCAGTGTATTTATCCCTGTGTTTCCTGTCTCTCTGTGCCAGTTCGTCTTATATGTTAGTCAAGTCAACCAGCGTGTTTTTCCCGTACTCTTTTTGCTATTCTCTTTTTGATAGTCTTCCCGGTTTTGACCCCTGCCTGTCTCCTGACTACTTTGATGTAAACAATTGTCTCTTATAGTTTTTCAAATCACATCCCTCTCTTAACAAAAACACTTTCATCGTTTTTCATATAACATGCACAACGCATAGGATGAAAACTTTGTTCATGGGTATACTTAGTGGGTATACTTTCCAAGTTACAGTATTTCCTTTCTAACATTTTTATGACATCACAAAATAACATACAAAACAACATTAGTGTTCTTTAGATCGCCTCTTTCCATTCCCCAGATTCTATGTTAGAAATATTGTTCCAGTAGTTGCTTTTGAACGTGTTAGCGTTTCGGCAGGAAAAAGACTCTTGATACAAAGCACATTCCTTTGGTGTATTTAGAGAGGGAGACCTGAATCATCTCAGTTTCATTTACAACACGGCGTGAGTTTTTAACCCCCACCAGTTCCCTTCTTACCCCCTCTGCGGTTGAGAGGGGGTCTGGTTGAAGTCATTCATTGCAAACCTGATCTGACCTATTTGAAGTCCCTTTTTGTGGCACCTGATCACATGACTGACGGACTGAACAGAAAACTAGGGCATGTAGAACCTGCCTTGTTGATAGTGTTGTTAAGAAAGTAGAGCAGCACTTTATTATGGACATACTCCCCATTTTAGCTGCTGTTGTATCAATATGTTTTGACCATGACAGTTTACAGTCCAGGGTTACTCCAAGCAGTTTAGTCACCTCAACTTGCTCAATTTCCACATTATTTATTACAATATTTAGTTGTGGTTTAGGGTTTAGTGAATGATTTGTCCCAAATATAATGCTTTTAGTTTAAGAAACATTTAGGAATAACTTGCCACCCACTCTGAAACTAACTACAACTCTTTGGTGTTGCAGTCATTTCAGCCTCTGTAGTAGCTGACATGCATAGTGTTAAGTCATCCGCATACATAGACACACTGGCTTTACTCAAATAGAACACAAATTACTGGCTTTACTTAACTCTTAGAACTACCCTCCTGGATCCGGGAGAATTGTCATCAACTGACACTAATTAGCATAACGCAACGGACAACAAAATATTACTAGAAAATATTCATATTCATGAAATCACAAGTGAAATATAGTGAAACACAGCTTAGCCTTTTGTTAATCACCCTGTCATCTCAGATTTTGAAATTATGCTTTACAGCCAAAGCAATACAAGCATTTGTGTAAGTTTATCGATAGCCTAGCATAGCATTATGTCCAGCTAGCAGTCGGCAACTTGGTCACGAAAATCAGAAAAGCAATCAAATTAAATCGTTTACCTTTGATGAGCTTCGGATGTTTTCACTCACGAGACTCCCAGTTAGACAGCAAATGTTCATTTTGTCCCATAAAGATTATTTTTATAGCCGAAATACCTCCTTTTGTTCAACGTTTGGTTGAGAAATCCATCGGAAACTGCGGTCACGACAACGCCGAAAAATATTCCAAATTAGATCTATAATATCGACAGAAACATGGCAAACATTTTTATAATCATTCCTCAAGGTGTTTTTCAAATATCTATTCGATAATATATCAACCGGGAGAGTTGGCTTCTTAGTAGGAAAGAGATGGCCGCATTTGTCTATTACGCACAAATCACTCTGAGAGCCACCAGCTGACCACTGACGCAATGTTGTCGTTCAGGCTCATTTTTCAAAATAAAAGCCTGAAACTATGTATTGTGACACTAGACACATTGTGGAAGCCATAGAAAAAGGAATCTGGTTCATATCCCATTCACTGCTCAATAGGGACGCATAGGAACGCAGAGCTTTCTAAATAAGAGTCCCTTCCTGATTGGATTTTTCTCAGGCTTTCGCCTGCAATATCAGTTCTGTTATACTCACAGACAATATTTGTACAGTTTTGGAAACTTTATAGTGTTTTCTATCCTAAGCTGTCAATTATATGCATATTCTAGCATCTTGTCCTGACACAATAGCCCGTTTACTTTGGGAACGTTATTTTTCCAAAAATGAAAATAGTGCCCCCTAGTTTCAAGAGGTTAAAGAACACACTCTGTGTTCTGTTAGACAGGTAACTATTTTTCCACAATATAGTAGGTGGTATAAAGCCATAACACATACGTTTTTCCAACAGCAGACTTTGATCAATAATGTCAAAAGCCGCACTGAAGTCTAACAAAACAGCCCCCACAATCATTTTATCATCATCAGTCATTTGTGTAAGTGCTGTGCTTGTTTAATGTTCCTTCCCTATAAGCATGCTGAAAGTTTATTGTCAATTTGTTTACTGTAAAATAGCATTGAATCTGGTCAAATACAATTTTTCCAAAAAGTTTACTAAGAGTTGGTAACAGGCTGATTGGTCGGTTATTGAGCCAGTAAAGCGGGCTTTACTATTCTTAGGTAGCGGAATTACTTTGACTTCCTTCCGAGCCTGGGGGCTCACATTTTCTAGTAGGCTTAATTTGAAAATATGGTAAATAGGAGTGCCAATATAGTCCGCTATTATCCTCAGTAATTTTCCATCGAAGTTGTCAGACCCTGGTGGCTTGTCATTGTTGATAGACAACAATCATTTGTCCACCTCTTCCACACTCACTTTGCGGAATTCAAAATGACAATGCTTGACAATGCTTGTCATAATTTGGTCAGATATACTTGAATGTGTAGTGTCAGCGTTTGTTGCTGGCATTTCATGCCTAAGTTTGCTAACCTTGCCAATTCAAAAATAATTTAAGTAGTTGGCAATATCAGTTTGTTTTGTGATAAATGAGCCATCTGATTCAGTGAATGATGGAGCTGAGTTTGCCTTTTTCCCCAAAATGTCATTTAAGGTGCTCCAAAGATTTTTACTATCATTCTTTACGTTATTTATCTTTGTTTCATATTGTAGTTTCTTCTTCTTTTTATTCAGTTTAGTCACACGACCCTGGTAGGTTGACTGATAACCTGAAGCATTTTCTTGAGTGGGCAGCTTAATGAAAGCCAGTCAATATTTAAATTATTTATTTGTATTATTATTTAACCTTTCTTTAACCAGGAAGGTCTCATTGAGATTAAAATCTCTTTTCAAGAGCGCCCTGGCCAAGATAGGCAGCACCAAGTCATTACAAAAAAATTACAGACAGACAACATGAAAAACTACAAGTAATCTAGTAAAAACCATTGAATTCACAAGAGTATAAAACAGCAAATTAAAAACAATGACAGGTCAGGGAATCAGCCTCAAAATCCTTCATCAGTGATTTAAAAACACCAAGTTCTTCCAGTTTAAAAGTATTTTGTAAGGTGTTCCAAGTCGATGGCGCAGAGTACATAAAAGCCCTTTTACCAAATTCAGTTCGGACATTTGGAACAGTTAGCAGGATAAAGTCCAGCGAACGAAGAGAGTGCCCACCACATTTCTGAACAATAAAAATGCAAATAAAAAGGTAGTAAACCCAAAATGGCTTTGTAAATAAAAGTATACCAGTGACTGAGCCTACGAGTGACTACAGAAGGCCAGCCAACCCTGGTATACAAAGTGCGGTGGTGCGTAAGGGTTTTGCAGTTTAAAAATAACACTTGCCATGGTATAGAGTGTCAATTGATCTCAAACACTGAGCGGAAGCATTCATATAGAAGATATCCCCATAGTCTAGTAAAGGCATACATTTAGCTGATACTAGCCTCCTTCTGGCTTCAAAAGAAAAACAGGCCTTATTCCTAAAATAAAATCCCAATTTCAGCTTCAATTTTTTTGTAAATTGTTGAATATGCAATTTAAAAGAAAGGCCGTCATCAATTATAATTCCAAGATATTTATATGAGGTTACAACCTCAATCTCCTTGCCCTGACAGGTAGTAATAGGTGAAAGATTCAGAGGTCTATTTATTGCATTAGAAAACACCATTAGTTTAGTTTTGTCCGTATTGAGGATAAGCTTCAATTGACACAAGGTATGTTGAACAGTATAAAAGTAGTTTGCATGTTCTGGAAAGCTTTTGTAAGAGACGAGGCACAACAGTAAATAACAGTATCATCAGCATAAAAAAATAAGTTGTTTATTTTGGACATTTTTGTCTAAATCATTTATATAAATAGTAAATAAGAGAGGACCAAGTACAGAGCCTTGGGGCACACCATTCAAGACAGACAATTTAACAGACATAAGCCCATCAAATTGAGTGCACTGAGTTCTATCAGACAGATAGTTAGCAAACCATGCAACTGCATGCTCTTAAATCACTCAGAAAATATACCTCTCTGTTGATATCACATACATAATCAAGCATTTCACACATGTTATCCAGATACTGGCTGTTAGCACTTGGTGGTCTATAGCAGGAGGAGACTACGTGAAACAGTCCTTCCTGGTCGAATTGCTGTAAAGAAATCACTACTAAAGGACACCAATAAGAAGAAGAGACTTGTTTGGGCCAAGAAACACGAGCAATGGACATTAGACCAGTGGAAATCTGTCCTTTAGTCTCATGAGTCCAAATTTGAGAATTTTGGTTCCAACCGACATGTCTTTATGAGACGCAGAATAGGTGAACGGATGATCTCCGCATGTGTGATTCCCACCGTGAAGCATGAAGGAGGAGGTGTGATGGTGTGGGGGTGCATTGCTGGTGACAATTCAAGGCACGCTTAACCAGCATGGCTACCACAGCATTCTGCAGCAATACGCCATCCCATCTGGTTTGCGCTTAGTGGAACTATCATTTGTTTTTCAACAGGACAATGACTAAACGCACCTCCAGTGCTGTGTAAGGGCTATTTGACCAAGAAGGAGATTGATGGAGTGCTGTATCAGATGACCTGGCCTCCACAATCACACAACCTCAACCCAATTCAGATGGTTTAGGATGAGTTGGACCACAGAGGGAAAGAAAAGCAGCCAACAAGTGCTCAGCATATGCGGGAACTCCCTTTCAACTATGTTGGAAAACCATTCCAGGTGAAGCTGGTTGAGGAAAAGTGTGCAAAGCTGTCATCAATACAAAGGGTGGCTACTTTAAAGAATCTCAAATATAAAACATATTTTGATTTGTTTAAAAAAATGTTGGTTACTACATGATTCCATATGTGTTATTTCATAGCTTTGATGTCTTCAGTATTATTCTACAATGCAGAAAATAATAAAAAGTTAAGAAAAACCCTTGAATGAGTAGGTGTGTCCAAACCTTTGACTGGTACTGTATGTTAACATGGGCTATTTTTAGAACTTTTCTTCTGGGACGCTTACTTGGTTTTATTCCTTTACTGGGAAGCTTCGAAGAAGTAGAAATGCTTATGTTATTTATGTTAGAGCAGGGTGAGCTGCACACAATAGCTGTAGGATCAGCTGAGGCATTCAGTGCAGTTAGAGGGACATAAATTCGTTTACTTACATTGAGTCTACCAATGCCCCTGGTGTATTGTACATTTGTTGTAGCATTATGATGACTCTGCGACACAATGGTAGGGATTAACTGAGCTGGGCTTGGGTCATTGATAAGTTATTGTCTCAACGCAGCCTTATAATGCTGTGAAAAGATCCAGGAACCCAAATGATTTGGGTGGATCCCATCCTCCTTATAAAACGTGTTTTGTTTCCAGAAGAAAATGTCAACAAAAGTTACACCCATTGAGCTGCAATAACCACGTAGCCAGTTGTGAAGAGAAAGAATTGTGCTAAAGCGTTCAATGCCACGATTCAGAGGGCACAGGGCCAGATATGATGGGTCTTTTGTTAGTGTCTAGCAGAGTCAATCAGCTCTTTAAAATCCAGTTTCAACTGTTCAGAGCTGCCCTTCGCAATGTCAATAAAATCCTCATGAACTACGATAGAATCGATTTCCATGTCCTGACGTAGTACATTCGGGAGCAGCTTAGTAATGTAATTTACTAGAGCTCCGGGATAGGACATTGTTTTTGCTCCAGGAAAAGTCATATTTCTTACCATGGAGCTGCCCAAAATAATGGCTGGCTAGAAGGAGGAGGAAATCCGCCCACTTCCATGCTTCACAGGATTCGGAGAACCCTTTACGGACAGGCGAGAGGCAAGATAACTTGAGCCTGTTGCTACGGCGCCTGATGCAGGCCTCCGACAGATGAAGAAGCCCCACTCAGGGGACAGAAGGTTGCTGACGTCGACTTCAACATCGTAGTAGCACGCACTGCGGCCGCATGTTTGGTGTGTCTCCCAGGTGGCTTGTGGCAAACTTTAAACAACACTTTTTATGGATATCTTTAAGAAATGGCTTTCTTCTTGTCACTCTTCCATAATGGCCAGATTTGTGCAATATACAACTGTTTGTTGTCCTATGGACAGAGTCTCCCACCTCAGCTGTAGATCTCTGCAGTTCATCCAGAGTGATCATGGGCCTCTTGGCTGCATCTCTGATCAGTATTCTCCTTGTATGAGCTGAAAGTTTAGAGGGACGGCCAGGTCTTGGTAGATTTGCAGTGGTCTGATACTCCTTCCATTTCAATATTATCGCTTGCACAGTGCTCCTTGGGATGTTTAAAGCTTGGGAAATATTTTTGTATCCAAATCTGGCTTTAAACTTCTTCACAACAGTATCTCGGACCTGCCTGGTGTGTTCCTTGTTCTTCATGATGCTCTCTGCGCTTTTAACGGACCTCTGAGACTATCACAGTGCAGGTGCATTTATACGGAGACTTGATTACACACAGGTGGATTGTATTTATCATCATTAGTCATTTAGGTCAACATTGGATCATTCAGAGATCCTCACTGAACTTCTGGAGAGAGTTTGCTGCACTGAAAGTAAAGGGGCTGAATAATTTTGCACGCCCAATTTTTCAGTTTTTGATTTGTTAAAAAAGTTTGAAATATCCAATAAATGTCGTTCCACTTCATGATTGTGTCCCACTTGTTGTTGATTCTTCACAAAAAAATACAGTTTTATATCTTTATGTTTGAAGCCTGAAATGTGGCAAAAGGTCGCAAAGTTCAAGGGGGCTGTATACTTTCGCAAGGCACTGTATGTATTATTGAGAGAGAGATGACTCTGGATGAGTGTGATCGTGTGCGTGTGTGTAGGAGAGGTTATGTTAAGCTGTTAGCAGTAATGAACAAGGTCATGTTGAACTGGTGTGTGTTTAATCCTGTGTGTGTAGGTGTGCGATGGGGAACTCGTATGCAGGCCAGTTGAGGACCACACGTTTTGAGGAGGTGCTTCATAACTCCATCGAGGCTTCTCTCCGCTCCAACACTGTGGTGCCACGGCCTGTCTTCTCACAGCTCTACCTGGAGGCAAAGCAGCCAACCCTGCACAACGGTGTGTGTGTGTGTGTGTGTGTGTGTGTGTGTGTGTGTGTGTGTGTGTGTGTGTGTGTGTGTGTGTGTGTGTGTGTGTGTGTGTGTGTGTGTGTGTGTGTGTGTGTGTGTGTGTGTGTGTGTGTGTGTGTGTGTGTGTGTTTCTGTATATGTGTGCCACAGGAGGTTGTTGGGACCATAATTGTCTAGGACGAGCTTGTGGTAATGACTGGAGCAGAATAGGTGGAATGGTATCAAATACATCAAACAAATGGTTTTATGCCATTCCATTTGCTCTGTTCCAGCAATTATTAGCAGCCTCCCCTGGTGTGCGCACTTGTGTGTGAGTGTGTTATAACACTCTGTAATGAGCATGTGTGTGTCATTAGGCCGGGTAGAGAATGAGGATGAGGAGGAGGAAGATGGCTCAGAGTCCAACAGCCCTCCCGTCCCGTACAAGATGAAGCCCACGCCAGAGGGATGCTGCACGACGGAGGGTACGAACACACGGTTCCCTCAGCTCCACCCCCCCCCACTGTCTTACGCTGCCTGGCCTGCGTACTGTCTGGAGGAAAGAGATCTCTGTCTGTCTGGTTACAGGTCAGGGTAACACTGTTTAACAGTTTGTGTGTGCATGCGTGTGTGTGTGCCTACCTATGCGTGTGTGTGTGTGTCCTTCTCAGGATTCTGCCAGGCGGGTAGAGACCTGCGTCTATCCTCCCTGGTGTCAGAGCCTCAAGACGTGCCCCCAGGATTCCAGCTGGTAGGGGCCTTGTCTGCAGGCGCACCAGACACCCTGCTGGTGTGTGCAGTCGACCACAGGTTCCTGCCCGATGAACGGGGATGCAACGCACTGCTGGGTGAGACACACACACACACATATATAAAGCCCAGTCTGTAGCAGGGCTAGGCAACCCCTGGTCCAGCGGAAAGGAAAAGAAAGGTTAAAGGTGAGAGGATAGACAGGGAGAAAGAGATTGAAGAGATTGAGAAAGAGTGGCGGTGGAGTGAGGTTTGCAGTTAGATGGATGGACAGAGGGAGAGTGGGGTTAGCAGCAGCTACAATGAGAGGGAGAGTGGGGTTGGCAGCAGCTACAATGAGAGAGGGAGAGTGGGGTTAGCAGCAGCTACAATTAGAGAGGGAGAGTGGGGTTGGCAGCAGCTACAATGAGAGAGGGAGAGTGGGGTTAGCAGCAGCTACAATGAGAGGGAGAGTGGGGTTGGCAGCAGCTACAATGAGAGAGGGAGAGTGGGGTTGGCAGCAGCTACAATGAGAGAGGGAGAGTGGGGTTAGCAGCAGCTACAATGAGAGCGGGAGAGGGGTTGACAGCAGCTACAATGAGATAGGGAGAATGGGGTTAGCAGCAGCTACAATTGGAGAGGGAGAGTGGGGTTAGCAGCAGCTACAATTGGAGAGGGAGAGTGGGCTTGGCAGCAGCCACCATGAGAGAGGGAGAGTAGGGTTGACAGCAGCTACAATGAGATAGGGAGAGTGGGGTTACGAGCAGCTACAATGAGATAGGGAGAGTGGGGTTGGCAGCAGCTACAATGAGAGAGGGAGAGTGGGGTTGGCAGCAGCTACAATGAGAGAGGGAGAGTGGGGTTGGCAGCAGCTACAATTAGAGAGGGAGAGTGGGGTTAGCAGCAGCTACAATTAGAGAGGGAGAGTGGGGGCTGGAAATGGAATGGGACTGAGTGATGGATTGAAAGTAAGAAAGAGAGAATGACAGAGAAAGAGAGAGAGAGTCTATAGAGAACAGGGTCAGGGTAGCTGACTGCAGTCACACACACATTATTAGTCCCTCTACCTGGGCTCTGCTACACACATACACACACACACACATTATTAGTCGCTCTACCTGGGCTCTGCTACACACATACACACACATTATTAGTCCCTCGACCTGGGCTCTGCTACACACATACTCACACACATTATTAGTCCCTCTACCTGGGCTCTGCTACACACATACACACACACATTATTAGTCCCTCTACCTGGGCTCTGCTACACACATACACACACACACACAGACACACATTATTAGTCCCTCCACCTGGGCTCTGCTACACACATACACACACACACATACACACACACAAACACACACACCCGGAACACCAACCCACAGCCCAGCTGTAACCATGGAAAAATCATCACTCACACACTCTTTCTCTTGCTACGGGAGAAAAGGGTTACTGTTACTCCACTGAGTCACCACATGATACACACACACACTGACCCAGTGTTTGTGTGGTCATCCTCAGGGTTCTCGGGGAACTGTATAGGCTGTGGAGAGAAGGGTTTTCGCTACTTCACAGAATTCTCCAACCACATCAACCTGAAGCTGAGCACCCAGCCCAAGAAACAGAAGCACTTAAAGTACCATCTGTACAGGAACAACCAGGGACAGCTGGTCAGAGGGGCTGCTATCTGCTGGAAGGGCCTCGGTAAGACGGCAGGGGGATCCTCTGCATTAACTGTAGACTCGTACATTTCCTCAGTGAAAACAATATACTTCATTTTTTCAACCTTTATTTAACTAGACAAGTCAGTTAAGAACAAATTGTTTTTTACAATGATGGCCTATCCCTGCCAAACCCTAACCTAACCCAGACAACGCTGGGCCAATTGTGCACCGCCCTATGGGACTCCAAATCCCATCCGGTTGTAATACAGCCTGGAATCAAACCAGGGCCTGTAGTGACGCCTCTAGCACTGAGATGCAGTGCCCTAGACCACTGCGCCACTTAGGAGCTGAGCAAATTTCAAATAGGCTTTTTACCAAAGGACTGTACGTATTCACCCTGCACACGCTAATTGCACAAGTAAACAAACCAAAATAAAGGCAAAGTCTTCTTATGCTTTGTGGATTTCTAAATAAGATTTTGACTCAATTTGGCTCAAGGGTCTGCTATACAAATTGATGGAAAGGGGTGTTGGGGGAAAAACATACAACATTATAAAATCCATGTACATAAACAACAAGTATGTGATTAAAAATGGCAGAAAACACACATTTCTTTCCACAGGGCCGTGGGGTGAGACAGGGATGCATCTTAAACCCCACCCTCTTCAGCATATGTATTAATGAATTGGAAAGAGCACAAGAACAGTCTGCAGCACCCGGCCCAGACCTGGGCCCTGAGAGTAAATCTTAGTTTGACAAAAATAATTGAGACTTTGCATGCAGAATTCTGCAAAAATATCCTCTGTGTACAACGTAAAACAGCAAATTATGCATGCATAGTAGATTTAAACTGATACCTGCTAATTATCAAAATCCAGAAAATAGCCATTACATTTTACAAACACCTAATTGGAAGCGATTCCCAAACCTTCCATAACAAAGTCATCACCTACAGAGAAATTAACCTGGAGAAGAGCCCCCTAAGCAAGCTGGTCCTGGGGCTCTGTTCACAAACATAAGCCCCAGGACAGCAACACAATTAGACCCAACCAAAACATGAGAAAACCAAAAGATAATTACTTGACACATTGGAAAGAATTAACAAAAAAACTGAGCAAACTAGAATGCTATTTGGCCCTAAACAGAGAGTACACAGTGGCAGAATACCTGACCACTGTGACTGACCCAAACGTAAGGGGAACGTTTGACTATGTACAGACTCAGTGAGCATAGCCTTGCTATTGAGAAAGGCTGCCATAGGTAGACCTGGCTATCAAGGGAAGACAGGCTATGTGCACACTGCCCACAAAATGAGGTGGAAACTGAGCTTCACTTCCTAACCTCCTACCAAATCTATGGCCATATTAGAGACACATGTTCCCTTCAGATTACACAGACCCACAAATCATTTGAAAAGGGCAACCTTGAAGTGAAGAACAAACACCATTGTAAATACATCCCATATTTATGATTATTTATTTTCTTTAACTACTTGCACATCGTTACAACACTGTATATAGACATAATAGGACATTTGAAATATCTTTATTATTTTGGAACTTCTGTGAGTGTAATGTTTACTGTTCATTTTATTGTTTATTTCACTATTGTTTATTATCTATTTCACTTGCTTTGGCAATGTAAACATATGTTTCCCATGCCAATAACGCCCCTTGAATTGAGAGAGAGCGAGAGAGAGAGCGAGAGAGAGAGATTAAAGAGAGAGAGAGATTAGAGAGAGAGATATATTAGAGAGAGAGAGAGATTAGAGAGAGAGAGAGAGAGAGAGATTAGAGAGCGAGAGACAGAGAGAGATGAGAGAGATTAGAGAGAGCGAGAGATTAGAGAGAGAGATTGGAGAGAGAGATATATTAGAGAGAGAGAGAGATTAGAGAGAGAGAGAGAGAGATTAGAGAGTGAGAGACAGAGAGAGATTAGAGAGAGAGAGAGATTAGAGAGAGAGATATATTAGAGAGAGAGAGAGATTAGAGAGAGAGATATATTAGAGAGATAGAGAGATTAGAGAGAGAGAGAGAGAGATTAGGGAGCGAGAGACAGAGAGAGATTAGAGAGATTAGAGAGAGAGAGAGAGAGAGATTAGAGAGAGAGATTGGAGAGAGAGATTAGAGAGAGAGATTGGAGAGAGAGAGAGAGATTAGAGAGAGGGATTAGAGAGAGAGAGAGTTAATAGAGAGAGATTAGAGAAAGAGAGAGATTAGAGAGAGAGAGAGATTAGAGAGCGAGAGACAGAGAGAGATTAGAGAGAGAGAGAGAGATTAGAGAGCGAGAGACAGAGAGAGATTAGAGAGAGAGAGAGAGAGAGAGATTAGAGAGAGAGATTGGAGAGAGAGATTAGAGAGAGAGATTGGAGAGAGAGAGAGAGATTAGAGAGAGAGAGTTAATAGAGAGAGATTAGAGAGAGAGAGAGATTAGAGAGAGAGAGATTAGAGAGAGAGAGATTAGAGAGAGAGAGATTAGAGAGAGAGAGAGAGATTAGAGAGGGAGAGACACAGAGAGAGAGAGAGACAGAGAGCGATTATAGAGATTGGAGAGAGAGAGAGAGATTAGAGAGAGAGATTGGAGAGAGAGAGAGATTAGAGAGAGAGAGAGAGATTAGAGAGAGAGATTAGAGAGAGAGAGTTAATAGAGAGAGATTAGAGAGATAGAGAGAGAGAGATTAGAGAGAGAGAGAGAGATTAGAGAGAGAGAGAGAGAGATTCGAGAGAGAGAGAGAGATTAGAAAGAGAGAGAGAGAGAGAGATAGTTTATATCAGTGGTTAACGCTCTCCTGTGTTTCTATGCTGTAATTTTGTAGACAGGGCTTGTCTGGGGGAGGTGTATTTAGGATGGGGGGGGGGGGGGGGTCTGTGACCCTACCTGTCTTTACAGGTGTGGAGGGCAGAGGTCTGGGGTCAGGGTTTAGGACAGGAGTCAGAGGGTAAATAGGAGTCAGAGCCTGTGGCTAGACTTACTGTGTTACTGATTAAGCCTGTGATGTTTCACAGGACAGAGACAGTTAGTCCAGCTACATGCTGGGCAGTCTTATGCTCCCTGACTGAACAGGAAGGGGGTTTGGAATGAGTTTCAGAGCTACAGTACAGTAACTAGAGTAGAGCTTACATTAACACGTTAGTACCATTTACATTATCATAATCACTGGAGTGACTCTAGTGCTCTTATTGGAAGAAAAAAAACATTAGTTCTCTCAAATTAGTATTGTGTGTTACTGTATTGTCGATTGTATTGTATACTGTCGATTCTGTCTTTTCAGAGAGCAGAGGGAGACAGACAGTGCCCAACGCCTCTGACGGGCATGTAACCTCAGACGATCACTTCCCCAACCCAGCAGTCACCGCTCACCCTGCACACACACCCGGGAACTACACAGGTACACACACACACAAATACACACACATACTCACAGACATACCCACACACACACATACCGTGCACACACTCACATAAATCCCCCCTCCACACACACACTATGTAAGTGTCTGCTAGATTACCATTGTTGTTGTTTTTCACTCCTCTAGCCAGTTTCCCTTTAGAACCCATTGCCCCCCCTCCCCGCAACGGGAGCCACATCCCCCTATCCCAGAATCCTCTGCCCCAGACTCCCATACTGTCGAAAGGACCTGGGAGACCCACAGTTATATGTAACCCGTGTGTGTGTGTGTGTGTGTGTGTGTGTGTGTGTGTGTGTGTGTGTGTGTGTGTGTGTGTGTGTGTGTGTGTGTGTGTGTGTGTGTGTGTGTGTGTGTGTGTGTGTGTGTGTGTGTGTGTGTGTGTGCGTGCGTGTGTGTGTGTGTGTGTGCGTGCGTGCAGACGTGTCGTGCATGTGTTTCTATACTAGTATGCATGTTTGTTTATGTTTCTTATGAAGGCGTACAACATAGAATTACATATTCATTCTAGAATCTCTATGGGGTAGGAGGCATGCCTTTAAATGTGTGTGTTATCATTGTAGCCTCCCCTCCCCTTTCTCTCATCTTCCCACCTCCCCCTGAAAGGGAGAGCTTCTGTGTTTTATCAGTCTAAAGTACCCAGTAGGAGACGGCTGTATTGTGTGCGTGGGCCCATATTGTTACGACCCTCTTTCATTCAGCAACACTTCCCCACTAAAAGTCTACCTCTCTCTTTTCTCTGCCTCTTCCTTCCTCTATCTCTGAGCTCAATAAAAGCAGGGCAGTAAAAAGTAATTATCTTTCAATTCAATTCAATTCAAAGGGCTTTATTGGCATGGGAAACATGTTTACATTGCCAAAGCAAGTGAAGTAGATAATAAACAAAAGTGAAATAAACAATCAGAAATTAACAGTAAATATTACAATGACAAAAGTTTCAAAATAATTTCTCTCTTTCTCTTTCCCTCTTTCTTTCCCCCTTTCTCTCTTCCCTTTCTCTCTTTCTCTCTTTCCCTCTTTCTTTCCCCCTTTCTCTCTTCCCTTTCTCTCTTTCCCTCTCTCTCTTTCCCTCACTCTCTCTTTCCCTCACTCTCTCTTTCCCTCTTTCTCTCTTTCCCCCTCTCTCTTTCCGTCTCTCTCTCTTTCCGGCCGTCTCATTCTCAGTCTTAGTTGTAAAGTTGAAGGTTTCCTTCCTGCCACTCTGGGTTTTGATAGGGGTGTTTCAACACGTGGGCCCTTTGGTCTTTGTCTCTGTTGCTGCATAAGAAGAGAGCAGGCAGAGTGGTGAGGGAAGACAGCATGTATAGAGGGGAAGAGGAGGAGCTGGTTAATGTATAACAAAGACCATGCTATCTTTATGATCAATACTGAGCTACAGTTATACTGCAGTGGCTGGCTGGCTGGCTGGCTGACTGGCTGGTTGACTGATTGGCTGGCTGGCTGGTTGACTGGCTGGTTGACTGATTGGCTGGCTGGCTGGCTGGTTGACTGATTGGCTGGCTGGCTGGTTGACTGGCTGGTTGACTGATTGGCTGGCTGGCTGCCTGGCTGGTTGACTGCCTGGTTGACTGGCTGGTTGATTGATTGGCTGGCTGGCTGGCTGGTTGACTGACTGGCTAGCTGGCTGGTAGACTGGCTAGCTGGTTGACTGGCTGGCTGGCTGGTTGGTTGGTTGACTGGTTGGCTGATCTGTTGGATAAAAGTAGTATAAATGAATGAACAAAGAAACAAAGACACAAAGTGAAACAGAATTTAGGGTGCCGTATGATATAATGAATGAATGTCAGCTGTTCTTCAAGAGGACATCATTCTGTGCTTTCTGAAACATCCCCCACGCCCAATACATACATAATAATGTGTTGCTTGTCCTGTCAGGTACACTCAATACGGGACCGCCTAAAAAGAGACACAAAGGCTGGTCTCCTGAGTCTTCTGCTGGGGCTGAGTCTGCTGTGAAGACCCCCCTATCTTCCTCCTCCTCTTCCTCATCACTCACCAATTGGACCAAACCAGGTAGGAGAGCTCAGAGAGAGAGAGAGGGAGAGAGAGAGCTTGTGTGTGTGTGTGTGTGTGTGTGTGTGTGTGTGTGTGTGTGTGTGTGTGTGTGTGTGTGCGTACGTGTGTGTCTTCTACATGGTGTAGTTACCACTGTTTCAGTCTTCTACAGGGTGTAGTTACCACTGTATTAGTCTTCTACAGGGTGTAGTTACCACTGTATCAGTCTTCTACAGGGTGTAGTTACCACTGTATCAGTCTTCTACAGGGTGTAGTTACCACTGAATCAGTCTTCTACAGGGTGTAGTTACCACTGTATCAGTCTTCTACAGGGTGTAGTTACCACTGTATCAGTCTTCTACAGGGTGTAGTTACCACTGTATCAGTCTTCTTCAGGGTTTAGTTACCACTGTATCAGTCTCCTACAGGGTGTAGTTACCATTGTATCAGTCTTCTACAGGGTTTAGTTACCACTGTATCAGTCTCCTACAGGGTGTAGTTACCATTGTATCAGTCTTCTACAGGGTGTAGTTACCACTGTATCAGTCTTCTACAGGGTGTAGTTACCATTGTATCAGTCTTCTACAGGGTGTAGTTACCACTGTATCAGTCTTCTACAGGGTGTAGTTACCACTGTATCAGTCTCCTACAGGGTGTAGTTACCATTGTATCAGTCTTCTACAGGGTTTAGTTACCACTGTATCAGTCTCCTACAGGGTGTAGTTACCATTGTATCAGTCTTCTACAGGGTGTAGTTACCATTGTATCAGTCTTCTACAGGGTGTAGTTACCACTGTATCAGTCTTCTACAGGGTGTAGTTACCACTGTATCAGTCTTCTACAGGGTGTAGTTACCACTGTATCAGTCTTCTACAGGGTGTAGTTACCACTGTATCAGTCTTCTACAGGGTGTAGTTACCACTGTATCAGTCTCCTACAGGGTGTAGTTACCATTGTATCAGTCTTCTACAGGGTTTAGTTACCACTGTATCAGTCTCCTACAGGGTGTAGTTACCATTGTATCAGTCTTCTACAGGGTGTAGTTACCATTGTATCAGTCTTCTACAGGGTGTAGTTACCACTGTATCAGTCTTCTACAGGGTGTAGTTACCACTGTATCAGTCTTCTACAGGGTGTAGTTACCACTGTATCAGTCTTCTACAGGGTGTAGTTACCACTGTATCAGTCTTCTACAGGGTGTAGTTACCATTGTATCAGTCTTCTACAGGGTGTAGTTACCACTGTATCAGTCTTCTACAGGGTGTAGTTACCATTGTATCAGTCTTCTACAGGGTGTAGTTACCACTGTATCAGTCTTCTACAGGGTGTAGTTACCACTGTATCAGTCTTCTACAGGGTGTAGTTACCATTGTATCAGTCTCCTACAGGGTGTAGTTACCACTGTATCAGTCTTCTACAGGGTGTAGTTACCACTGTATCAGTCTCCTACAGGGTGTAGTTACCATTGTATCAGTCTTCTACAGGGTGTAGTTACCATTGTATCAGTCTTCTACAGGGTGTAGTTACCACTGTATCAGTCTTCTACAGGGTGTAGTTACCACTGTATCAGTCTTCTACAGGGTGTAGTTACCACTGTATCAGTCTTCTACAGGGTGTAGTTACCATTGTATCAGTCTTCTACAGGGTGTAGTTACCACTGTATCAGTCTCCTACAGGGTGTAGTTACCACTGTATCAGTGTCTCTCTTCTTTTTTGCTACGTACTGTGTTCCTGTGTCCACAGACAATGCCCCTCCAGTGAGTCTGTCCCAGGGGTCCTCCAACTCCCCCTCTCCTCCCGGGCCGTCTGTCACAGTGCCTGATCAGCTGCTACACACCTGCAGACTCCAGCCAATCATCTTCAGTGGTCAGACTGAGTGTGTGTGTTTGTGTGTGTGTGTGTGTGTAGTTCCTGTACCTCAGTGACATTAAATGCAAGATTGTAACAAAACTCAGCAAACACTGTGGTCCTTGAGGACTGGAGTCTGAGCCACTGTCTTAAAGCCTCTTAGCTTAGCAGTGGACAGAATGGTCCTCCTATAGCCACCCCTTCACCTCAATCTGTCACTCCACCTGTCTGTCTGTCTGTCTGTCCCTCTCTCTCTATCAACCACCCCTTCAAATCAAATCAAATGTATTCATATAGCCCTTCGTACATCAGCTGATATCTCAAAGTGCTGTACAGAAACCCAGCCTAAAACCCCAAACAGCAAGCAATGCAGGTGTAGAAGCACGGTGGCTAGGAAGAACTCCCTAGAAAGGCCAAAACCTAGGAAGAAACCTAGAGAGGAACCAGGCTATGAGGGGTGGCCAGTCCTCTTCTGGCTGTGCCGGGTGGAGATTATAACAGAACATGGCCAAGATGTTCAAATGTTCATAAATGACCAGCAGGGTCAAATAATAATAATCACAGTAGTTGTCGAGGGTGCAACAAGTCAACACCTCAGGAGTAAATGTCAGTTGGCTTTTCATAGCCGATCATTAAGAGTATCTCTACCACTCCTGCTGTCTCTAGAGAGTTGAAAACAGCAGGTCAGGGACAGGTAGCACGTCCGGTGAACAGGTCAGGGTTCCATAGCCGCAGGCAGAACAGTTGAAACTGGAGCAGCAGCACGGCCAGGTTGACTGGGGACAGCAAGGAGTCATCATGCCAGGTAGGTCACACGTCTTGTGACCATAGCGTACGTGTAGGTATATACGGCAGGACCAAATCAGAAAGATAGGTAGGAGCAAGCCCATGTAATGCTTTGTTGGTTAGCAGTACAACCTTGAAATCAGCCCTTGCCTTAACAGGAAGCCAGTGTAGGGAGGCTAGCACTGGAGTAATATGATCACATTTTTTGGTTCTAGTCAGGATTCTAGCAGCTGTTTTTAGCACTAACTGAAGTTTATTTAGTGCTTTATCCGGGTAGGCAGAAAGTAGAGCATTGCAGTAGTCTAACCTAGAAGTAACAAAAGCATGGATTAATTTTTCTGCATCATTTTTGGACAGAAAGTTTCTGATTTTTGCAATGTTACGTAGATGGAAAAAAGCTGTCCTTGAAACAGTCTTGATATGTTCGTCAAAAGAGAGATCAGGGTCCAGAGTAACGCCGAGGTCCTTCACAGTTTTATTTGAGACGACTGTACAACCATCATGATGAATTGTCAGATTCAACA
>NC_143040.1:60829249-60871749 GCF_057628025.1 Oncorhynchus mykiss
CCCAGGCTCCCTACACCCTGCCTGGGCGTCCGCTGCCCCTGGCCCAGCCTGGCCTCTCCCTCCCCCAGGCTCCCTACACCCTGCCTGGGCTTCCACTGCCCCAGGCCCAGTCCCTCACCCCCTCCCAGCTGCCCTGGCTGGCCAACCTGGCAGCCTCGTCATGTGGGGAGGGAGTGGTGGTTCTGGGGGAGAAGGTCTCGATGGCTCTAGGGTTGTCTGACACCTTCAGTAGGCTGATGGAGGGACAGCTGGCTCATACCAACTATGTGGTCATCATCTGTACAGCCAAGGGACAGGAGACAGAGTCTTGCATGGTGGTGACAGGTGTGTGTGTAGAGGGATTGGGAGGGGGGGTGTCATTTTTGTTGTGGGTTCCTTTATCTGTAAGTGAACTGTGTGTGTGTGTGTGTGTGTGTGTGTGTGTGTGTGTGTGTGTGTGTGTGTTGTAGGTCAACACCAGTGTCGTTCCCTGACTGAGGGGATGTTCAGTCCCAGTGATAGTCTGAGAGAGATCAGTCAACAGCTGTCCTCTGGCATGACCCAGGAGCTCACTACCTTCTGCAACTCTCTGGGACCTGGTGAGTGAGTGAGTGAGTGAGTGAGTGAGTGAGTGAGTGAGTGAGTGAGTGAGTGAGTGAGTGAGTGTGAAGGGGGGGTGGAGAGAGAGAGAGAGAAAGAGACACAGAAACACAGAGAGAGAGACACACAGAGAGAGAGCGACAGAATGAGAGCGAGAGACATACCTGACCACTGTGACTGACCCAAACTTAAGGAAAGCTTTGACTATGTACAGACTCAGTGAGCATAGCCTTGCTATTGAGAAAGGCCACCGTAGGCAGACATGGCTCTCAAGAGAAGACAGACTATGTGCTCACTGCCCACAAAATGAGGTGGAAACTGAGCTGCACTTTGTAACGTTCGTCGTCTTCCTCTGATGAGGAGTAAGAGAGGTCGGACCAATTTGCAACATGGTAAGTGTCCATTTTAATAAGACAAACTGAACACTACAAAAATACTAAATAACAAAGTGAAACAAAGGAAGCGGCCCCGTGTGGCACAAACACTGACACGGAAAATAACCACCACCACTCAACAGTGAAACCAGGCTACCTAAATATGGTTCTCAATCAGGGACAACCAGGCTACCTAAATATGGTTCTCAATCAGGGACAACCAGGCTACCTAAATATGGTTCTCAATCAGGGACAACCAGGCTACCTAAATATGGTTCTCAATCAGGGACAACCAGGCTACCTAAATATGGTTCTCAATCAGGGACAACCAGGCTACCTAAATATGGTTCTCAATCAGGGACAACCAGGCTACCTAAATATGGTTCTCAATCAGGGACAACCAGGCTACCTAAATATGGTTCTCAATCAGGGACAACCAGGCTACCTAAATATGGTTCTCAATCAGGGACAACCAGGCTACCTAAATATGGTTCTCAATCAGGGACAACGATAAACAGCTGCCTCTGAGAACCTTACCAGGCCAAACACAGAAATCCCAAAACATAGAAAAAGGAACATAGACAACCCACCGAACTCATGCCCTGACCATACTAAAACAAAGACATAACAAAAGAACTAAGGTCAGAATGTGACACACTTCCTAACCTTCTGTCAAATATATGACCATTTCCCTTTTGTACCTTAACTATTTGAACATCATTATAACACTGTATATATATATATATAATATGACATTTGTAATGTCGTTATTGTTTTGGAACTTCTGTGAGTGTAATGTTTACTGTTCATTTTTATTGTTTATTTCTCTTTTGTTTATTATCTACTTCACTTGCTTTGGCAATGTTACGTAATATGTGTTTCCCATGCCAATAAAGACTTGAATTGAATTGAGATATAATGAGCTAGTGAGAAAGAGAAAGAGAGAGATATGGTGTGTTTGTGTATATTTACACATCTTATACTAATGGTTTGGATTTACTGTATCTGTGTGTGTTTGTGTGTGTGTGTGTGTGTGTGTGTGTGTGTGTGTGTGTGTGTGTGTGTGTGTGTGTGTGTGTGTGTGTGTGTGTGTGTGTGTGTGTGTGTGTGTGTGTGTGTGTGTGTGTGTGTGTCAGAAGGTGATGTAGATGTGTTGCTGGAGAGTGCTGCTGTGGAGAACAGGAGCCAACTGACCCCCCTGTCCATCAGTCAGGAGTGTACAGGAGACAGCAGGCCTGTAAACAGACAGACAGACAGAGCTACAGGCATCCCCAAAGAGCCAGCCAGAGACACACACACAGACAGAGCAGAGAGCCCCAAGGACTCCTGCTCAGGTGAGACACACACACTGATCAGGAAATGTTTGTAGTCTGACTGAGCTACATACTGTATGTGTGTGTTGAATTGAATTGGTGTCTGTGTGTGTGATTTTGTGTCCGTGCTTGCGCATAGATGCTTTGTGTGTATACATTGTGTCTAATAAGTGTGTTTCCACGTGTGTGTGTGTGTGTGTGTGTGTGTGTGTGTGTGTGTGTGTGTGTAGAGTACCGTGTGGAGTGGCGGGAGGTGCGGCCCATCCAGTTGGTGGTAGCCAGGAAGCTGCTGTCCCATGTGTGCGCCATCGCTGACTCCAGTACTCAGAACCTGGACCTGGGCTCCTTCGACAGGGTCCACTTCCTCATCTGTGTCCCTCCTTCTGAGGTCACCTTCCAACAGACTGTACTGCATCTCTGGAACTCAGGTAAATGTCCCTCATCCTCTCTTACCTCGTCTTTATCCTCCTCTCTTCCCTCCTCCTCTCTTACCTCGTCTTTATCCTCCTCTCTTCCCTCCTCCTCTCTTACCTCATCTTTATCCTCCTCTCTTCCTTCCTCCTCTCTTACCTCGTCTTTATCCTCCTCTCTTACCTCGTCTTTATCCTCCTCTCTTCCCTCCTCCTCTCTTACCTCGTCTTTATCCTCCTCTTTTCCCTCCTCCTCTCTTACCTCGTCTTTATCCTCCTCTCTTCCCTCCTCCTCTCTTAGCTCGTCTTTATCCTCCTCTCTTACCTCGTCTTTATCCTCCTCTCTTACCTCGTCTTTATCCTACTCTCTTCCCTCCTCCCCTCTTACCTCGTCTTTATCCTCCTCTCTTACCTCCTCCTCTCTTCCCTCGTCTTTATCCTCCTCTCTTCCCTCCTCCTCTCTTACCTCGTCTTTATCCTCCTCTCTTACCTCGTCTTTATCCTCCTCTCTTCCCTCCTCCTCTCTTACCTCGTCTTTATCCTCCTCTCTTCCCTCCTCCTCTCTTACCTCGTTTTTATCCTCCTCTCTTCCCTCCTCCTCTCTTACCTCGTTTTTATCTTCCTCTCTTACCTCGTCTTTCTCCTCTTCTGTTTCTTTTACTTCTATTCCACAGACTCCTCTTCTTCTTTCTTTTACTTTTCTTTTTTTATATAATTATTTATTACAAAAAACACAAGGAAGGGGTAACATTAGCCTGTCTAGGACATGCGTTCCGCTAACGGACCCCCCCCAACATTCCGCTGAAAAGGCAGCGCGGGAAATTCAAAAATATTTTTTTGAAATATTTAACTTTCACACATTAACAAGTCCAATACAGCAAATGAAAGATAAACATCTTGTTAATCTACCCATCGTGTCCGATTTTTAAAATGTTTTACAGCGAAAACACAACATATATTTATGTTAGATCACCACCAAATCCCAAAAACAACAGCCATTTTTCCCAGCCAAAGATAGTCACAAAAGCAGAATTAGAGATAAAATTAATCACTACCTTTGATAATCTTCATCAGATGACACTCATAGGACATCATGTTACACAATACATTTATGTTTTGTTCGATAATATGCATATTTATATCCACAAATCTCGGTTTACATTGGCGCCATGTTCAGAACAATATCCAGAATAATTGCAGAGAATAACAGAAATACTCATCATAAACTTTGACGAAAGATACATGTTTTACATATAATTAAAATATACACTTGTTCTTAATGCAACCACTGTGTCAGATTTTTTTTTAAATTTTACAAAAAAGCATACCATGCAATAATCTGAGATGGCGCTCAGAAGTAACAATATTTCTCCGCCATGTTGGAACCAACAGAAATACGAAATTACATCATAAATATTCCCTTACCTTTGATGATCCTTCATCAGAATGCAATGCCCAGAATTTTAGTTCCGCAATAAATCGTTGTTTTGTTCGATAATGTCCATTACTAGTGTCCAATTAGCTACTTTTGCTAGCATGTTTAGTTCACATGTCCAAAAGCGGACGCTGGTCCAGGCGAACTCGGACGAAAACTTCAAAAAGTTATATTCCAGGTCGAATAAACTGGCCAAACTAAATAGAGAATCAATCTTCAGGATGTTATTATCATATATTTCCAATAATGTTCCAACCGGAGCATTCGTTTTTGTCTACAAAGTAATGGAACGCATGGTGATATAATAAGTACTGCGCGTAACTAGGAACTGGCATTCTGACTCAAATAGCTGCCATCCAGTCCCACATCCCGCTAAAGACTCCATTCCCGCTAAAGACTTCATTCCACGTTCTACTGACTGTTGACATCTAGTGGAAGGTGTAGGAAGTGCGAACAGATCCATATCTTACTGGGATGTGAATAGGCGATGAGTTGAAAATAAACCAGCCCCAGAATTTCCACTTCCTGTTTGGAAGTTTGCCTGCCCTATGAGTTCTGTTATACTCACAGACATAATTCAAAAAGGTTAAGAAACTTCAGAGTGTTTTCTATCCAATAGTAATAGTAATAATATGAATATATTAGCATCTGGGACAGAGTAGGAGGCAGTTCACTATGGGCACGCAATTCATCCAAAATGAAAATGCTGCCCCCTATCCCTAAAAAGGTCAAGTGTTAGAACATGAAGGACAAACACTACAGCATCAAGACACTATCAAACATGTATCAGTCTTTCTGCAACAGAGCCATCCTTATGTGTGAGGGTGCGTGTGCATGATAGTGATATAAAATATATGTCATAGTTTCCTTTTTCATGATCACAATCTTGTGAAACCCGAACCCTCCAATATCCCCCCACAGTTCCCCAATAGCTGTCCCTCAACCATTCGATACCCCTCCCACAGAAAAAAAATACAATTAATTCCATTCCCCACCCCCAAGAACCCCCCAATGCACCAACAACCAAGAGAATGAACTAAAGAGAAACAAGGAAAAGACAGAAGAAAACAGAAAACAACAATGAAAACAAATAATAAATAATAACAATAATACATTTAAAACAAATTACATCAAGGACAACTGAAATCATAACAGCAATGCCAACTGTATATGTTTGTGTGCATGTCTGGCACTATTACATGTGTGTGTGTGTTCTTGTATGTGTTTATTTGAATGAGAGTGTGTGTATATGCATGTGTACAAACACAAACAGCATCAGCCTCAGGCAAACCAGCAGTAGTTGTAAAAACACTGCCACTTAGTGTCATTCAAATGTACTTATATTGTGTTTTTTTTCCTTTATCTTTTGACCATCATTCTCTCACACAGCAACTCCACTCCCACTTGTCTCCAATTCCACATACCAAGCCTCAGCTTCCCTCAGCCCATCCCAACCCTCAGCTTCCCTCAGCCCATCCCAACCCTCCGCTTCCCCCAACCCTCAGCTTCCCTCAGCCCATCCCAACCCTCAGCTTCCCTCAGCCCATCCCATCCCTCAGCTTCCCTCAGCCCATACCAACCCTCAGCTTCCCTCATCCCATCCCATCCCTCAGCTTCCCTCAGCCCATACCAACCCTCAGCCCATACCAACCCTCAGCTTCCCTCAGCCCATCCAAACCCTCAGCTTCCCTCAGCCCATCCCAACCCTCAGCTTCCCTCAGCCCATCCCAACCCTCAGCTTCCCTCAGCCCATCCCAACACTCAGCTTCCCTCAGCCCATCCCAACCCTCAGCTTCCCTCAGCCCATCCCAACCCTCAGCTTCCCTCAGCCCATCCCATCCCTCAGCTTCCCTCAGCCCATACCAACCCTCAGCTTCCCTCAGCCCATACCAACCCTCAGCTTCCCTCAGCCCATCACAACCCTCAGCTTCCCTCAGCCCATCCCAACCCTCAGCTTACTTCAGCCCATCCCATCTATCTCTGCTGGCCACCCACTTCGTATTTCTATGCAACACATATCTTTCAACTATGCTATGATGTTTAACGTACAATTTCAATCTATCTAATCGAATAGAATCTACAGATTGCGTGTTGAAGATAAATACTTTTACTACGAGTATTAGTACACTGCTCAAAAAAATAAAGGGAACACTTAAACAACACAATGTAACTCCAAGTCAATCACACTTCTGTGAAATCAAACTGTCCACTTAGGAAGCAACACTGATTGACAATACATTTCACATGCTGTTGTGCAAATGGAATAGACAACAGGTGGAAATTATAGGCAATTAGCAAGACACCCCCAATAAAGGAGTGGTTCTGCAGGTGGTGACCACAGACCACTTCTCAGTTCCTATGCTTCCTGGCTGATTTTTTGGTCACTTTTGAATGCTGGCGGTGCATTCACTCTAGTGATAGCATGAGACGGAGTCTACAACCCACACAAGTGGCTCAGGTAGTGCAGCTCATCCAGGATGGCACATCAATGCGAGCTGTGGCAAGAAGGTTTGCTGTGTCTGTCAGCGTAGTGTCCAGAGCATGGAGGCGCTACCAGGAGACAGGCCAGTACATCAGGAGACGTGGAGGAGGCCGTAGGAGGGTAACAACCCAGCAGCAGGACCGCTACCTCCGCCTTTGTGCAAGGAGGAGCAGGAGGAGCACTGCCAGAGCCCTGCAAAATGACCTCCAGCAGGCCACAAATGTGCATGTGTCTGCTCAAACGGTCAGAAACAGACTCCATGAGGGTGGTATGAGGGCCCGACGTCCACAGGTGGGGGTTGTGCTTACAGCCCAACACCATGCAGGACGTTTGGCATTTGCCAGAGAACACCAAGATTGGCAAATTCGCCACTGGCGCCCTGTGCTCTTCACAGATGAAAGCAGGTTCACACTGAGCACATATGACAGACGTGACAGAGTCTGGAGACGCCGTGGAGAACGTTCTGCTGCCTGCAACATCCTCCAGCATGACCGGTTTGGCGGTGGGTCAGTCATGGTGTGGGGTGGCATTTCTTTGGGGGGCCGCACAGCCCTCCATGTGCTCGCCAGAGGTAGCCTGACTGCCATTAGGTACCGAGATGAGATCCTCAGACCCCTTGTGAAACCATATGCTGGTGCGGTTTGCCCTGGGTTCCTCCTAATGCAAGACAATGCTAGACCTCATGTGGCTGGAGTGTGTCAGCAGTTCCTGCAAGATGCTATGGACTGGCCCGCCCGTTCCCCAGACCTGAATCCAATTGAGCACATCTGGGACATCATGTCTCGCTCCATCCACCAACGCCACGTTGCACCACAGACTGTCCAGGAGTTGGCGGATGCTTTAGTCCAGGTCTGGGAGGAGATCCCTCAGGAGACCATCTGCCACCTCATCAGGAGCATGCCCAGGCGTTGTAGGGAGGTCATACAGGCACGTGGAGGCCACACACACTACTGAGCCTCATTTGGACTTGTTTTAAGGACATTACATCAAAGTTGGATCAGGCTGTAGTGTGGTTTTCCACTTTAATTTTGAGTGTGACTCCAAATCCAGACCTCCATGGGTTGATAAATTTGATTTCCATTGATCATTTTTGTGTGATTTTGTTGTCAGCACATTCAACTAAGTAAAGAAAAAGTATTTAATAAGAATATTTCATTCATTCAGATCTAGGATACACCCTGTACCATGGAATCGGTACCATTACAATTCACAATAGAATTTAAGAACAAAATACCCTTTTCAAACATCTTTCCCATAAATACAGGTATTTTATCAACCAGCACATTTGAGTTCAGCCATAATATTTGTTGTAATATATATCTTTTCAGGGGGATGAAATTGAAATTGTAGCCAGCTCTACAATGCTTGTTTGAAAAAGACAGATCCTTTGAAAAAAGTATCATATTCAATTAATCGAAAATGAGACATGGCAACCTGCACAAAGGCAATTTTTAAACAATGGATGAGCTTTTCTTAGTAATCTACTTGAGAACCATTTAGGGTTCAAATAAAACTTTAAGTTTTATTTTTTTAAACTTTCTTCTTCTTATTATTCCTGCTCGTCCTCCCCCTTCTTTCCTCAACCTCCATCCCTCCTGAGGTGACTTCCAGGAAGTTGTCTTCAGTTCTTGTTCTCCTCTAACTGATGTCTGTTGTGTAGCAGGCTGAAGACACAGAGCCCCCTGCTGGTGTGTTTTATAGAAACCTAGCAACTTGAAGACAAAGAGCCCCCAGCTGGTGTGTTTTATAGAAACCTAGCAACCTGAAGACACAGAGCCCCCAGCTGTTGTGTTCTATAGAAACCTAGCAACCTGAAGACACAGAGCCCCCAGCTGGTGTGTTGTATAGAAACCTAGCAACCTGAAGACACAGAGCCCCCTGCTGGTGTGTTCTATAGAAACCTAGCAACCTGAAGACACAGAGCCCCCTGCTGTTGTGTTCTATAGAAACCTAGCAACCTGAAGACACAGAGCCCCCTGCTGGTGTGTTCTATAGAAACCTAGCAACCTGAAGACACAGAGCCCCCTGCTGTTGTGTTCTATAGAAACCTAGCAACCTGAAGACACAGAGCCCCCTGCTGGTGTGTTTTATAGAAACCTAGCAGCCTGGAGACACAGAGCCCCCAGCTGGTGTGTTTTATAGAAACCTAGCAGCCTGAAGACACAGAGCCCCCAACTGGTGTGTTTTATAGAAACCTAGCAACCTGAAGACACAGAGCCCCCAGCTGGTGTGTTTTATAGAAACCTAGCAACCTGAAGACACAGAGCCCCCAGCTGGTGTGTTGTATAGAAACCTAGCAGCCTGAAGACACAGAGCCCCCAGCTGGTGTGTTGTATAGAAACCTAGCAGCCTGAAGACACAGAGCCCCCTGCTGGTGTGTTTTATAGAAACCTACCAGGCTGAAGACACAGAGCCCCCTGCTGGTGTGTTTTATAGAAACCTACCAGGCTGAAGACACAGAGCCCCCTGCTGGTGTGTTTTATAGAAACCTAAATTCAGAGATGTGTTGGCTCTTGTTACTCAAACTTTCACCTGAAACACATTGGTGCCATGTGTGTGTCTGTCTGTGTGTAAAGGGAAAGGGGATACATAGTCAGTTGTACAACTGAATGCATTCAACTGAAATGTGTCTTCCGCATTTAACCCAGCCCCTCTGAATCAGAGAGGTGTGTGGGACTGCCTTAATCAACGTCCTCATCATCGGCACACGGGGAGAGGTTGTTGTTGGGGGTACCTGCCTTGCAGAACGGCAGATTTTTACGCCTTGCCAACTCTGGGATTCTAGCAACCTTTTGGTTGTCTGGCCCAATGCTCTTAACCACTAGGCAACCTGTCGTGTGTGTGTGTGTGTGTGTGTGTGTGTGTGTGTGTGTGTGTGTGTGTGTGTGTGTGTGTGTGTGTGTGTGTGTGTGTGCGTGTGTGTGTCTGTGTGTCTGTGTGTGTGTTTAATCCCTGTCTGTGTGTGTACTCTAGGTGTCCTACAGAATCTGGGGTTGGAGCAAGACTGTCTGTCTCAGAGAGAGGCAGAGCGCTACGTGGTGAAGATGGACCAGGAGGCCAGGGCGCGCATTGATGACCTCATACAGGAAGCAAACAGGAACCCCAACACACTCTTCATTCTGGTTCATGACCACGCTCACTGGGACATCAGCAGGTGTGTGCGTTTTTGTGTGTTTGCGTGAGTACTCGTGTATGTGCATGGGTGTGTGTGTGTGTGTGTGTCCTTGTGTTTCTGACATGATCATAACATATATATCCCGTGGTTCCCAGTGGAGGGTATGGTGCCAGCGGTGGTGACTCCGGCAGTGGGTTGGTGGACAGCCTGCTCAACTCCTGTCAGATCAGAGACGCCAACAACATCCTGACTCTCTACGTCACCTCGTTCCCCTTTGTCCTGCAGACACAACACACACGCATCAGCCCATACAACGAGATACACTGGCCCTCTGCTTTCAATAATGTAAGACACTCTCTCACATACACGAACAGTCACACACAGAGAGAGTCACACACACACGTACGTACACTGTTTTCTCAAACTCTTGTTTGTGTGTGTGTGTGTGTGTGTGTGTGTGTGTGTGTGTGTGTGTGTGTGTGTGTGTGTGTGCGTAGGAAGTGGATCTGTACCTTGAGAAGACACAGTACTTTGGTGTGTGTGAGCTGCTGGACTCGACTCGTTCAGGCAGCGGTCTGCCTCTCCTCCGCTACGACAGCTCCTTCGAAAGCACGGCCTCTGTCCTGGAGGAGAGGTAACACACGCATACACACACATACACGCATACATATACATGCATATACGCACAGAAACACACATATACTCACTCACGCAGTCAAAAAAATACACACAATACATAAGATTTCATTTGGGCTATCAATTTATTTTCATATGAAATGTTTTATTTATTTAACCTTTATTTAACGCGGCAAGTTAGTTAACAACAAATTCTTATTTACAATGACAGCCAATCACGGCTGGTTGTGATAAAGCCTGTACTCAAACCAGGGTCTGTAGTGACACCTCTAGGACTGAGATGCAGTGTCTTAGACCGCTGTGCCACTCGGGAGCCCAGAAATGACACAAGCATGTACAGTAACTACATTTCTTGATGCCCCTGTCCCAGGTTCCCCAAGCTACACAGTGCAGTGATCCGGACCCAGGTTTTAATACAACACTACTGTGTGGCCATGATGGCCGTGTCGGGTCGGTCTGGCTCAGGGGGGCGGAGCCAACATAAACACACCTCCGTCGAGACGCTGGAGATCGTCCAGAGCCTGCTTAGCGCCGCCCAGCGATGCCCCTCCCACCATGGTCACATGGTGCTGCTACGGCTCCCCTCATTGGCTCTGGCAGGGTGGGCCCACCAACGGCTGGTGCGGATCAGACAGAGACTGGGGCTGGGGGAGCTCTTTGAGATCATCCTGGGAAACCCCAGCCAAACCCTCAGCATAGGACAGAGCTTCACTGAGCGCATCAAGGTAAGGTTAAACAACAGGAGAACTGAAGGCCAGCATTCTGGAGTCGCCTCTTCACTGTTGACGTTGAGACTGGTGTTTTGTGGGTATTATTTAAAGAAGCTGCCAGTTGAGGACTTGTGAGGCGTCTGTTTCTCAAACTAGACACTCTAATGTACTTGTCCTCTTGCTCAGTTGTGCACCGGGTTCTCCCACTCTTCTTTCTATTCAGGTTAGAGACAGTTTGCGCTGTTCTGTGAAGGGAGTAGTACACAGCGTTGTACGAGATCTTTAGTTTCTTGGCAATTTCTCACATGGAATAGACTTCATTTCTCAGAACAAAAATAGACTGACGAGTTTCAGAAGAAAGTTATTTGTTTCTGGCCATTTTGAGCCTTTAATCGAACCCACAAATGCTGATGCTCCAGATACTCAACTAGTCTAAAGAAGGCCAGTTTTATTGCTTCTTTAATCAGGACAACAGTTTTCAGCTGTGCTGACATAATTGTAAAAGGGTTTCTAATGATCATTTAGACTTTTAAAATGATACACTTGGATTAGCTAACACAACATGCCATTGGAACACAGGAGTGTGTCACGTCCTGACCTTAGTTCCTTTTTTATGTCTCTATTTTAGTTTGGTCAGGGCGTGAGTTGGAGTGGGCATTCTATGTTTTTGTTCTATGTTTTGTATTTCTGCTTTTGGTCTGGTATGGTTCCCAATCAGAGGCAGCTGTCAATCGTTGTCTCTGATTGAGAACCATACTTAGTAGCCTGTATTCCCACTTTGATTTGTGGGTAGTTGTTTTCTGTCTCTGTCTCTGTACCAGACAGGACTGTTTTGTTTGTTCCGTTTTGTTATTTTTGTTCTAGTGTTCAGTGTAATTAAAAGATCATGAACACGTACCACGCTGCACCTTGGTCCTCTCCTTCTTCCACCTACGACAGCCGTTGCAGAGTGATGGTTGCTGATAATGGGCCTCTGTATGCCTATGTAGATATTCCATACAAATTAGCTGTTTCCAGCTACAATAGTCATTTACAACATTAACAATGTCTACACTGTATTTCTGATCAATTTGATGTTATTTTAATGGCCAAAAAAACAACTAAATCTTTCAAAAACAAGAACATTTCTAAGTGACCCCAAACCTTTGAACGGCAGTGTATGTTTAAAACGTCTCTGAGTAGGAGTGCTGATTTAGGATCAGTTTGGCCTTTTAGATCACATGAACAGGGATAAGGATCTAGCTTAGGGTTGTTACCCCACGTGACAGTTAGCTACAGTAGGTTAGTGGACAGCATTGTAAAACAATCTCAAAGTAGGGCAGGCGACATATACTGTAACCTTTTACAATTTATTACTGTCCTAGTACTTGGTAAACGCCTGTGTGTGTGTGTGCGTGTGTGTGTGTGTGTGTGTGTGTGTGTGTGTGTGTGTGTGTGTGTGTGTGTGTGTGTGTGTGTGTGTCCAGACATGGCTGAAGATCCAGGAGACAGACTGGGTTCCTCGTACCTACCTGGAGCTAGAGGCCCTGCCCTGCATCCTCATCCTCTCTGGGGCAGACCCCCTGGGAGAGTCCCTACCCAGGTACACACGCACGCAAGCACTCACACACACACACACATACGCAAACATTGGATTGGTTGATTGATGTATTTTCTCTCCTTTGACCAGATCACTGAAGTACTGTGATCTGCGTGTGATAAGCTCCTCCTACCTGCAGCGCACGGCATTGGAGCAGGAGCTAGGATTGGCGGCCTACCTGGTGAGGGTGGAGTCCCAGGGGTCACAGCCCCACGGCCACGCCCCCGGCCTGGGCAGTGACCTATCAGAGAGCGACTCAGACAAACTCAATAGCACCGACAATGAGGAGGAGGGGGGAGAGAACAGTGAGAGATGTTCAGTTAAATTAAATACAACTAAATTCTAGCAATTAAATGAGACAATGTCAGGTGTTTCTACCACTTAACCACACATTTGACTGTTTATAATATCAACAGTATAACTCACCTGTGTTCTTCTCTATATCAACAGTATAACTCACCTCTGTGTTCTTCTCTATATCAACAGTATAACTCACCTCTGTGTTCTTCTCTATATCAACAGTATAACTCACCTGTATTATTCTCTATGTCAACAGTATAACTCACCTATGTTCTTCTCTATATCAACAGTATAACTCACCTGTGTTCTTCTCTATATCAACAGTATAACTCACCTGTGTTCTTCTCTATATCAACAGTATAACTCACCTCTGTGTTCTTCTCTATATCAACAGTATAACTCACGTGTGTTCTTCTCTATATCAACAGTATAACTCACCTCTGTGTTCTTCTCTATATCAACAGTATAACTCACCTGTGTTCTTCTCTATATCAACAGTATAACTCACCTCTGTGTTCTTCTCTATATCAACAGTATAACTCACCTGTGTTCTTCTCTATATCAACAGTATAACTCACCTGTGTTCTTCTCTATATCAACAGTATAACTCACCTCTGTGTTCTTCTCTATATCAACAGTATAACTCACCTGTGTTCTTCTCTATATCAACAGTATAACTCACCTGTGTTCTTCTCTATATCAACAGTATAACTCACCTCTGTGTTCTTCTCTATATCAACAGTATAACTCACCTCTGTGTTCTTCTCTATATCAACAGTATAACTCACGTGTGTTCTTCTCTATATCAACAGTATAACTCACCTCTGTGTTCTTCTCTATATCAACAGTATAACTCACCTGTGTTCTTCTCTATATCAACAGTATAACTCACCTCTGTGTTCTTCTCTATATCAACAGTATAACTCACCTGTGTTCTTCTCTATATCAACAGTATAACTCACCTCTGTGTTCTTCTCTATATCAACAGTATAACTCACCTCTGTGTTCTCCTCTATATCAACAGTATAACTCACCTCTGTGTTCTTCTCTATATCAACAGTATAACTCACCTCTGTGTTCTTCTCTATATCAACAGTATAACTCACCTCTGTGTTCTCCTCTAACCCTCTTCCTCTTCTCTTCCTTCTAGCTCTGAAATCGGTTCTCCAGCCCACCCGAACCTTCCCCGACAGCATTGCTGCGGACCCCCTCCATCCCCACACCACCCCCCAAGACCCTCACCGCCCCCCCAACACCCAGCGCCGGCCCTCCAAGTCCACTTCCTTGGTTTCCTCCTCCCCCCTACCCCCCTCTCTCCTTCAGGGCTGCTCCTGGGCACGGGGGGTGAGCCGCCCCCCTTCCCTGCTGCTGCCCCGGGGACTCTATGACATCATCAAGGCACGCGACGGGAGCGGGCTGCCTCGCTGCACCTCCTTCCTACCACACCGGTCTGTGACCTGGGCCAGCTCCTTCAGGTAGGAAAAGTCACACACAAACACAAACACACACAGACAGACAGTTGAGTAAGATGATGCTGTATATCAACGTTTCTAATGAAGCTTTCCCTTCCTCTGTGTCAGACCTCTGCTAAGTAAGATGATGACGTGTACAGAACAGTCTCTGTATTACCGCCAGTGGACCATCCCACAGCCTCACCACATGGACAGCAGCAACCGCCCTGCAAAGGGGCGCACAGACAACTTCCATCCCCGCAGACTGCTACTCAGTGGACCCCCACAGGTATACACAGATATACACACATGCAGACTGCTGCTCAGCAGACCCACACAGGTATACACAGATATACACACATGCAGACTGCTGCTCAGTGGACCCCCACAGGTATACACAGACATACACACATGCAGACTGCTGCTCAGCGGACCCCCACAGGTATACACAGACATACACACATGCAGACTGCTGCTCAGTGGACACCCACAGGTATACACAGATATACACACATGCAGACTGCTGCTCAGCAGACCCACACAGGTATACACAGACATACACACATGCAGACTCCTGCTCAGCGGACCCCCACAGGTATACACAGACATACACACATGCAGACTCCTGCTCAGCGGACTCCCACAGGTATACACAGATATACACACATGCAGACTGCTGCTCAGCGGACCCCCACAGGTATACACAGACATACACACATGCAGACTGCTGCTCAGCAGACCCCCACAGGTATACACAGACATACACACATGCAGACTGCTGCTCAGTGGATCCCCACAAGGAATACACAGACATACACACATGCAGACTGCTGCTCAGTGGACACCCACAGGTATACACAGACATACACACATGCAGACTGCTGCTCAGTGGACACCCACAGGTATACACAGACATACACACATGCAGACTGCTGCTCAGTGGACCCCCACAGGTATACACAGACATACACACATGCAGACTGCTGCTCAGTGGAAACACACACACATACATAGCCTTGCACACACACACCAAAACAAACACACGCCATACTGACTCCTGTAAACTGTTCAGGTGGGGAAGACAGGGGCGTACCTCCAGTTTCTGGGCATCCTGTCTCGTATGCTGATCCGACTGATGGAGGTGGACATCTATGATGAGGAAGATATCAACTTCAGTGAGTTACCATGACAACACTCCCATAACCACTGTGGCTGTGGGTCTCTGAATTGTGTTTTACACCTCTGTGCTATTGTATATTAGAGCAGTGAAGGGTGCAGAGTCTTAATAGCCCAGCGGCTAACTGAGAGCACCTTCCATTCAACTGAATGTGATGACAGATAGATACATCATCTGGGCCGTGCTGACACTTCAACGGTCCAAGATTCTAGAAAACAGCTGTGCAGACGCAGAAGCGGTTTGGACTCTGATAACCCTACATGAGGTTGTTTTAAGGCACTATTAGCTGTTATGAATGTATCATGAATATATACATATCTGTGTTGTATAGGTGGTCAGCTGGAGCGTGTCCAGTGCCAGCCAACCTGTGCCTCCTGGCCAGTCACAGACACACTGAGGGGCATTCCGTTTGACTACAGAGTCCACAACCCCAGATATGAAGACATCAGCACTGTCTACTGCCCTGGCTACTACCCCAACACTGATGGTTGGACATTAAGCGGGACATCTCTCTAGGACCATAACATTATCATAGGCAGTCTTACTAGATCATTGTCTTGGACCTCCTGGTCTCTTGTTCTACTATTGTAGAAAAAACAAACTAGATAACCAATGATTGGCTAAACTCTGTAGCTGTGTACAGTATGTGGTTCTGGTTCTCAGATGCTCTATGGTTATTCCATGATTGTTGACTGGTGTTCTCCTGGTCGACTAACCCCCAGCCCCTGCTCTTCCCCCAGGAATCCCCAGACGTCAGGAGGACGTGTATCTGCGGAGGCGTACGGCCAGAATCAAACTGTCTAAATACGCAGCCTACAACACCTACCACCACTGTGAGCAGTGTCACCAGTACACTGGCTTCAACCCCGCATACCAGGTGAGCAGAGAACACACACACACACACAGCCTCAAACACACACACACACACACGGTCTCAAACACACACATGGTCTGAAATACACACACACACACACGGTCTCAAACACACACACACACAGTCTCAAACACACACACACACACAGTCTCAAACACACACACACACGGTCTCAAACACACACATGGTCTCAAACACACACACACACGGTCTCAAACACACACATGGTCTCAAACACACACACACACAGTCTCAAACACACACACAAACATACACACACACACACACAGTCTCAAACACACACACAAACACACACACACACACACAGTCTCAAACACACACACACACACACACACACAGTCTCAAACACACACACAAACACACACACACTGTTTAGTATTAGCTGTACTAATCAGTGCATAGTTGGTCTTTAAAATGTTGTTATGTTGTATCTCTCTGGGACATGATCATGTATTCTATATCTGTAGATACATGATCATGTATTATAAATATATTATCATTTATAAATAGAAACATACAATGCCTTCCAAAGTGTTCAGACCCCTTTTGACTTTTTACACATTTTGTCAATTGATTTCTAAAATGTCCACATTTCAACTAAATTGATTCAATAAATAACATCCTCATCAATCTACAAACAGACCCCATAATGACAAGGCTAAACAGGTGTAGATATGTTTTGCAAATGTATTACAATTTAAAAACAGAAACACCTTATTTCCATAGTATTCAGACCCTTTGCTATGAGACTATACATTGATCTCAGGTGCATCCTGTTTCCATTGATCATCCTTGAGATGGTTCTGGGTTTTTTTCTTTTATACATTTGCAAAAATGTCTAAACCTGTTTTTGCCTTGTCATTATGGGTTATTTTGTGTAGATTCATGAGGGGGAAACTTTTTTTAAATCAATTTTAGAAAATGTGGGAAAAGTCAAGGGGTCTGAATACTTTCTGATTGCACTGTAGATGTGTAGATGTATATCTATTCTATATGTGTAGATGTATGATAATGTATTCTATATGTGTAGATGTATGATAATGTATTCTACATGTGTAGATGTATGATAATGTATTCTATATGTGTAGATGTATATCTATCTATTCTATATGTGTAGATGTATGATCATGTATTCTATGGGTGTATATGTATGATAATGTATTCTATATGTGTAGATGTATGATAATGTATCCTATATGTGTAGATGTATGATAATGTATTCTATACGTGTAGATGTATGATAATGTATTCTATGTGTGTATATGTATGATAATGTATTCTATGTGTAGATGTATGATAATGTATTCTATATGTGTAGATGTATATCTATTCTATATGTGTAGATGTATGATTATGTATTGTATATGTGTAGATGTATAGTAATGCATTCTATATGTGTAGATGTATGATCATATATTATATATGTGTAGATGTATGATACTGTATTCTATATTTGTAGATGTATATCTATTCTATATGTGTAGATGTATGACATATGTGTGTATATGTATGATAATGTATTCTATATGTGTAGATGTATGATAATGTATTCTATATGTGTAGGTGTATGATAATGTATTCTATATGTGCATACAGTTGAAGTCGGAAGTTTACAGACACTTAGGTTGGAGTCATTAAAACTCGTTTTTCAACCACTCCACACATTTCTTGTTAACAAACTATAGTTTTGGCAAGTTGGTTAGGACATCTTCTTTGTGCATAACACAAGTACTTTTTCCAACAATTGTTTATAGACAGAATATTTCACTGTATCACAATTCCAGTGGGTCAGAAGTTTACATACACTAAGTTGACTGTGCCTTTAAACAGCTTGGAAAATTCCAGACAATGATGTCATGGCTTTAGAAGCTTCTGACAGGCTAATTGACATCATTTGAGTCAATTGGAGGTGTACCTGTGGATGTATTTCAAGGCCTACCTTCAAACTCAGTGCCTCTTTGCTTGACATCATGGAAAAATCTAAAGAAATCAGCCAAGACCTCAGAAAAGAATTTGTAGACCTCCACAAGTCTGGTTCATCCTTGGGAGCAATTTCCAAATGCCTGAAGGCACCACGTTCATCTGTACAAACAATAGTACGCAAGTATAAACACCATGGGACCACACAGCCATCATACCGCTCAGGAAGGAGATGCGTTCTGTCACCTAGAGATGAATGTACTTTGGTGCGAAAAGTGCAAATCAATCCCAGAACAACAGGAAAGGACCTTGTGAAGATGCTGGAGGAAACAAGTACAAAAGTATCTATATCCACAGTAAAACGAGTCCTGTATCAACAAAACCTGAAAGGCCGCTCAGCAAGGAAGAAGCCACTGCTCCAAAACCGCCATAAAAAAAGTCAGACTACAGTTTGCAACTGCACATGGGGACAAAGATCATACTTTTTGGAGAAATGTCCTCTGGTCTGATGAAACAGCTTGGTCACAAATGGGTCTTCCAAATGGACAATGACCCAAAACATACTTCCAAAGTTGTGGCAAAATGGCTTAAGGACAACAAAGTCAAGTTAACGCCCTGACCTCAATCCCATAGAAAATTTGTGGGCAGAACTGAAAAAGCGTGTGCAAGCCCACAAACCTGACTCAGTTACACCAGCTCTGTCAGGGGGAATGGGCCAAAATTCACCCAATTTATTGTGGGAAACATTTGACCCAAATTAAACAATTTAAAGGCAATGCTACCAAATACTATTTGAGTGTATGTAAACTTCTGACCCACTGAGAATGTGATGAAATAAATAAAAGCTGAAAAAAATCATTCTCTCTACTATTATTCTGACATTTCACATTCTTAAAATAAAGTGATGATCCTAACTGACCTAAGACAGGGATTTTTACTAGGATTAAATGTCAGGAATTGTGAAAAACCGAGTTTAAATGTATTTGGCTAAGGTGTATGTAAACTTCCGATTTCAACTGTATGTATGATAATGTATTCTATATGTGTATTTTATATGTGAAGATGTAGAAAATATTTATTATATATGTTTATTCTATATGTGTAGACATATGATAGCTTATTCTATATGTGTGGATGTATGATAATATATTATATCTGTGCATATGTATAATAATGTATTCTATATGTGTAGATGTATGATAATGTATTCTATATGTGTATTCTATATGTGTATATTTATAATAATGTATTCTATATGTGTAGATGTATGATAATGTATTCTATATGTGTATTCTATATGTGTATATGTATGATAATGTATTCTATATGTGTATTCTATATGTGTAGATGTATGATAATGTATTATATATGTGTATATGTATGATAATGTGTTATATATGTTTATTCAAAATGTGTAGATGTAAGGTAATGTATTCTCCATGTGTACATGTAAGGTAATGTATTCTATATGTGTAAGGACAGATGCTTGGAGAAGAGAAACAAGTACAGGGAGTGAACATTTAATTAAGAAACGTATGTAGGATAATGTATTCTATATGTGTAGATGTATGATAATGTATTCTATATGTGTACATGTTCAATCATGAATTTATGTGTGGATGTATGATCATGCATTCTATATGTGTATATATAATAATGTATTATACATGTTCATTCTATATGTGTAGATGTATGATAATGTATTCTATTTGTGTATTGTATATGTGTAGGTGTATAATAATGTATTGTATATGTGTAGATGTATAGTAATGTATTGTATATGTGTAGATGTATGATAATGTATTTTATTTGTGTAGATGTATAATAATCTATTCTCTATGTGTAGATGTATAATACTGTGTTCTATGTGTAGATGTATAGTAATGTATTCTATATGTGTAGCTGTATGATAATGTATTTTATTTGTGTAGATGTATAATAATGTATTCTCTATGTGTAGATGTATAATAATGTATTCTATATGTGTAGATGTATAATAATGTATTCTATATGTGTATATGTATGATCATGTATTCTATTTGTGTAGATGTATAATAATGTATTCTATATGTGTAGATGTATAATAATGTATTCTATATGTGTATATGTATGATAATGTATTCTATGTGTAAATGTATGATAATGTGTTATATATGGTTATTCTACATGTGTAGATGTATAATAATGTATTATATGTGTAAATGTATGATAATGTATTTGATTTGTGTAGATGTATGATAATGTATTTTCTTTGTGTATTATATATGTGTAGATGTATGGTAATGTGTTTTCTTTGTGTATTATATATGTGTAGATGTATGATAATGTATTTGATTTGTGTAGATGTATGATAATGTATTTTCTTTGTGTATTATATATGTGTAAATGTATGATAATGTATTTGATTTGTGTAGATGTATGATAATGTATTTTCTTTGTGTATTATATATGTGTAGATGTATGAGTTGACCCTGCATGCCTTCACCTTCTCCCACCTGCTGCTGGGGGAGGATATCCAGCTCTACTTCATCATTCCCAAGTCTAAACACCACTACTTCAGCTTTAGCCAACCAGGAGGCCAACTAGAGAGCATGAGACTGCCCCTCACCTCCGATTGGGTAATCTAACTAAGCCCCTCACCCTTAATACTAACCGTAATACCCATTCTCTACCGTTCTTCCTGAGGTGTGCACTCATCCACTCCCCTTTATGGATGTGAAATAAATGGATTGGTTTAAGAAATAGGGTGCTAACTCATTACATTTAAATATGATAGGGGGATTGAGCAGGTACACATGTCAAGGAGAAGAGTAGAGAATTGAACCATAGCAGGACACTACTAACCCCTTCCTCAAACCCACAATCAGTGAAGTGAGGATGCACTGCATAATCTCACCACCAGGGAGCTCCCAAGAGCCTATTTTTCCTCTCTTACTCTTTATTTATTTATTTATTTATTTCCTATAGTACTTCCATATCTGAAACCTCCACTAACATATACAGTCAACATAATACATAGTATAGAAACCCTGAAAAGATCAAATCTTTGCAGAACCCACTCAAACTTGTGTATGTTTCTCGTTCCCCTATCAGAACCCAGACTGTATCAAGAGTCCCATCTTCACCCCAACAACAGGTCGTCATGAGCATGGCCTGTTCAACCTGTACCACGCCATGGATGGGGCGGCCCACCTCCACATCCTGGTCATCAAGGAGTATGAGATGGCTGTCTATAAGAAGTACTGGCCCAACCACATTATGCTGGTGCTGCCCACCATCTTCAATGGAGCCGGGCTCGGTGCGCTATAACCACCTCCAGCTCCACTCTCTTTCTCACTAACTCACTCATTCTCTTACTCTCTCTCACTCCCCCTCCCTTCATCTATCTCTCACCCTCTCCCCCACACAAACAAACGAACTAACATACATTATGAGATACAGAGACAATGTCTCCCTCTCTGACCTCTGTCCCCTCCCCCAGGTGCGGCCCACTTCCTGATCAAGGAGCTGTCCTATAACAACCTGGAGCTGGAACGCAGCCGCAGGGTGGAGGGAGGAGGGCCGCCAGCCGACGTCTGGCCCTTCATCATCCTCTCTGACGACTCCTGCGTCATGTGGAACGCTGTGGACCTGGACTCACACAGGTATACAGTCACACTCACACACACACACACATACACACGACAAGGAATGATTCTCAGCTACACACACAACAACACAATTCATTGTTGTCCTTGCATAGCTCTGTAATCCTCTCTCTCTTTCTCTCTTCCAGTTCCTCAGGTCCTGTAGAGAGGAACGTGTCTCTGAAGCAGGTGCTGCAGCACATGGAGGCGTGTCCTGACCTCACACAGTTCGGCCTCTGTGGGATCAGGAAGTGGAGCAGTCACTCCCCAGGTCAGGGTCAGGGGTCAGGGGGAGGAGCTCGTCACAGGGAGCCTTTCTCCAGAGGACACCTCCACGACTTCCTGCTTCTAAACGTGGACCTGACCCAGGGCATCCAGTTCAACCAGAACAGGTGAGACAGTAGACTAGAATTGAATAATATGCTAGAATAGTCCTGTACAACCAAAATGGATTAGAGAGGACAGACAGTTGACTTTAGATAAGTCATTTGTTTTGGAAGAAGTGTGGTGGCAGGTTGAAATGGTTTCTATGTGAACCATCCCTCACTCTTTCTCTCTGCCTCTTCTCTTTCCCTTCGCTCCTCTTCTCCCTCTCTCCTCTCTTCCTCTCTTCCCCCTCTCCTCCTCTTCCTCCTCAGGTTTACGTGTGATGATGTTGACTTCACCCTGCGAGTCCACAGTGCTGGTCTGCTCATCTGTCGTTTCAACAACTTTAGTGTGATGAAGAAACAGATCTCTATTGGAGGATACCACACCTTCATCATCAAGAACAAGGTACAGTCTTACACACACACACACACACAACCACACACACAACCACACACACAAACATACACTCACAACATCATCTTCAAATCAAATGTGGTGTTCCGCAGGGATCGATTCATATCCCTCTTTAATGTGATGTCTCAGTTGTAATGTTGTTGTAACGTTCATGCTAGGACCATTGTAATGTTGATATAATGTGTGGTTTCAGATGACTGATGTCCCCACCTCGGTCCAGCCGTCTCAGTATATCTGTGCCCCGGACAGCAAGCATCCATTCCTGGCCACGCCTGCACAGCTACTGCTAGAGAAATACCTGCAACACTCTAGCCTGTTCCCCCTTAGCACATGCAACTACACACACCCCATACTGTCTGTAGACTGCTACCTCAACCTGGGGCCTGAGGTACACACACACACACACACACACACACACACACAAATAAATATGTGATTGTTCCGATGTCAGATCAGTCATTGGGGCATCTCTTTCCCTCCCTTTCTCCTTCCTTCCGTCCCTCCATCCTTTCCTCCCCCCCCCCCCCTCTCTCTCCAGGTGACGGTGTGTTTTGTGAGTTCCAGACCTCGCTCCATCAACATCAGTACTACAGGGCTGCTGTTCAGCGGCCTGTTGCTCTGCTTCTGGGATTCCTTCGTCACGCCAGGATTCCTAAAGAACTTTCACTTCCTCAAAGGTAAACGTACACAGACCCATGCAGGCAGACTCACACACAGAGAAGTCATCAGTTCTTCAACGGTATTCTCTCTTCCCTCCTCCAGGGGCGGTTCTGTGTGTGATATGTGCTGACCGCAGCTCTCTGAGACAGACAGTGGTGAGGCTGGAGCTCGAGGACGAGTGGAGGTTCCGGCTGAGTGACGAGTTCCAGACAGCCAACGCTAAAGAGGACCGGCCCCTCTTCTTCCTCACAGGGAAACACATATGAACCCCCCTAACTCCTAAACCCATGAATATCAACCCTCAACCCTGCTGTAGGTTCAAAACAGAAAGCCAAAAACTGTCTGTACTCTTCTAGTGGATCAAGCCAATAACCCATGGAGAGAGTAGCTGCTAGTGAATATAGCTATGAGTCTGCGACTTGTATGGCTCTGTTTACTGTAGCATTGCTGTGGTATTTACTACAATACTCCATTCTTATTGTAGATAATGAAGTATCGTTTTTTTAAATACGTTTTTTGTGATATACAATGATTCAATATTTTGCATATATTTTGACAGTTTTGTGTCATGTAAAAAGTACTTATCTATGTAAAAGAATGTTTTCTTTAGTGATTTCACACCAGTGTTCTTCAAGAGATGAGAACTCTTATGTGTGTGTGGCTCTCATTTCTGACGCTCCGTGTTTGTGGTCTCCTGATTATCAATATGTTGAGAAACTTGAATTGATGTTGTCATGTTCTATAGACACAATGTCCTGTGTACTGTTATGTTTTACAATGTATAAATGTACATGTTCTGAAAACAGTCTCAATCTATTTTACAGTATCTGCTGTTGGTTATGCTGTACATCCGTCCAAGTTGGTGCTCTTCTGAATGATGTTTTTACCATCAGGTCTGAGAGAACCACTCGGAGTGCAGGCTTTCATTCCAGCCCAGCACTAACACACCTGTTTCAAATAATCAACTAATCACAGGCTGTATGTAGTCTGGACCAGGAATAGTTGATGCGGGGCTGGAACAAAAGCCTATGCACCCATTTGCTGTCCAGGTGCTGGAGTCATAAAACCCTGCTCTAAACATTGACTCACTGCACTTCACACATCTCTCACAGCAACTCTCATTTCCCACCACTAGTGGGTGGTGTCTCCCTGTTTATTCCCCCCATTTGTATTATTTTTGCTACACATAGGAGACTCGACACTATCTGTGGCCAGCAGAGGGCAGCACACACTATACATTTAAACTGACGGTCAATGGAAGCTGCTGCCACTGGGCTCAAGTTGAGGACAGATGAGAACAATAAATCAAGTCCAATTGAAATGTGCCTTACTGACACCTAACAGTGTTACCTTACGCCTACGTTTTCCTCTTAGCGAACCACTAAGATAATCAGTCATTATGTAAGAGTCTTGTGGCCTACTGTAGTTATACAGTATTATACAACGGGTGGGTCTAATCCTGAATGCTGATAGGTTAAAACCGCATTCCAGCCAGTGTCTATTCCACAAATTGCCACTGGCTAAATCTATGACTTTAAAATGCCTTTTTACTCTGTTCCATCTGACTGCGCAATCCATTGTCTCATCAACCCAGCAAAGAAATGTATAAACTTTATTTCCAGTACAAAAAGCATCTAGACATTATCTCACATTTCTTTTAGACTAACATTTAGTTTTCAACAGCAGAGATTTGTATAAACCTTCCTGTCTGTCTCTCCGACATTTGCAACATTGTTTCAATATTGAAATTCGATCTCCAGCTGTCCCATAGTGAAGAACGTTGGGAGTCGGGAGGAGACACAGGCGGGCAGTGTTTCTCAGCCAATCAAAATCATGAATCAGTTGGCATCATTTTTATTAATATATATATATATATATATATATACAAAAATATATAAATTGATAAAAAGTGAAACGAAACAGCTAATTTCCAGTCTTTCCAACTTCAGTTTGAAGTGATTTTGTTACTGTAGTTGTCTTGTTGGCTAGCTCCCATGAGCAACAGTGTTACCTTACACCTAAGTTTTTCCTCTTAGCGAATCACTAAGAGAATCTGTCATTATGTAAGAGTCTTGTGTCCTACTGTAGCTATACAATAGTGTACCCCTGCAGTAGATAGTGGTGAGACATGGTGCAGGTCTGTACTAGCTAGGGCAGGAGGGGGAGGAGGGGGAGGAGGGGGAGGGGGTTCCAAGGGGGCAGATAAGGACATCTATGGCCATTCAATTGAGCTGTGTGTCCTGGGTTGGAGGGACATGTTGAGCTGACCTGTCTAGCAGCCTTTGATCCAGGGGTATAGAGCAGCCACGTCACCTGTGATACAACATCGTATTAGACGTCCATCCAAGTCAGAGGACGTTGGGAGATGACATGGAAACCGGCCAATAGGGGCAACAGTTATCGCTGTTACCTTCAAGTTGGTTTCAGTTTTAAACATCTGCCTCTGGTGTAAAAAGTTGCATGTTCGAATCCAGCGATAGAAAGTTGTTTTTGAGATTTTTATTGTAAGCCGATCCCAAACCTTAACCCTTACCTTAACCATTCGTAGTTCATGCCTAACCTTAGTATTACAGAGTTAATGCCTAAACTTAACCCTAACAGATTGACATTTGAGAAACATGGATGTGGCGTGAGACTGTGGGAGCTTGTAGGATATAGGAGGGGGTGTAGAGTAGAGGGCAGAACTTAGGGGACCGAGTCTCTCCGAGTCCCAAGAGGCTCTGATGACGTCACTGAGAGAGCTGAGAGTCAGGTAGCAAACCAGTTCCAGGAGTTACTGCCCCAATAGACGTCTCACTCATGACGGGCCTGTGTGTGTGTGTGTGTGTGTGTGTGTGTGTGTGTGTGTGTGTGTGTGTGTGTGTGTGTGTGTGTGTGTGTGTGTGTGTGTGTGTGTGTGTGTGCCGTCCTGGAGCTGGGATAAGATCTGGTGGGTGCTCTAACATTTAGCTTTGGAACGCGGTTCTCAGAACACACTGGGTAAAATTAGTCCCACATTATCTCCAGAAACATTATATAGACAGTCTGACAAGTGAGAACGAACACAGTATTACAGTCTTACACAGAATAGCTGGGATCACTACGTGCTTTAACTGTTTTATTGAACCTTTACTTAACTAACGTCTGAACACACTTGTCTGTTAGATCACCAAGTATCTAAAACACACACTTCAGTCGGATCACCCGTTATTTAACACAGAAACGCACCTTTTGGATCGTATACCTGAGTGGGGATCAAGCCGTGTCATGGAATCATGACCCCAGAGGAACATCTGGAAAAATTCTGCAACAACGCCAGTCCCAACTGGTCTTGGGTACAGTGACCTGTCTGTCTGTCTGTCCACCTGCTTGTCTGTCTGCCTGCCTGTGTATGTCTGCCTGTCTGTCTGTATTCAGTCACTCACTCTCTCTCTGTTTCTCTCTTCTCTATCATATCATGGACAGACAGACGGTCCTATAATGACCTAAAACAGTTCTTTACCAACCATACTCTCTCTGAGTATGTCACTATCTGAGATAGGCGACTACTATAACCTGAGTCTAGACAGACTGTTCTGTTGCTGAATATCTGTCTGTAGACAGTCAGTGGCGGCAGTTGAGACTATATAATTCTGAGAAAGCGAGGGAGAGGCAGAGCGAGAGGGAGAGAGTGGGATGAGGTTGGAGAGAGATGGGCTGTTGGAACATCTCAAAATGCACTGTGCACTCAAAAGGCTTCCTTGGCCACAAATAAGAATATGGGCGCCGATGACGTGGACGATCTCGATTAAGGCAGTACCCCCGCAGCTCTCTGTTTCAGAGGGCTGTGTTAAATGAGAAAGACACATTTCAGTTGAACGCATTCAGTTGTGCAACTGACTAGGGATCCCCTTTCCCTATACTGAAGGTACTGAAAGTGTAACTCTGGGTATGAACCCAAGTCATCTGTGTGCCACAAGATTGTGGTAACCCGCTGTGCCAAAGTCTAGGCTTTAGCTGGGGGACCAAATGCCAGTCTGAGACCCGATTCATTCAATTGGCCAACCTGACACGTACCATGCTGGCTCAGATATCTTCTTTCCAACATGGTTCCAGCAACTATGGTGGATGCGTAACCAGGCCAGCCCAATTCAGCTTGGTTCAGTTTGGCCCTATAGTGTGAATCAGTCCTCAGGTCTCAGGCAAGGTGACTCATTCCCTATCACATCTGGACAAAAGCAAGACCTATGTAAGAATGCTGTTCATTGACTACAGCTCAGCATCCAACACCATAGTACCCTCCAAGCTCATCATCAAGCTGGAGGTCCTGTCCCAACCCTGCCCTGTGCAATTGGGTCCTGGACTTTCTGATGGGCCGCCCCCAGGTGGTGAAGGTAGGAAACAACATCTTCGCTTTGCTGACCCTCAACACTGGGGCCCCACAAGGGTGTGTGTTTATTCCCATCCTGTACTCCCTGTTCACCCACGACTGTGTGGCCATGCACGCCTCCAACTCAATCATCAAGTTTGCAGACGGCAAGTGGGCTTGATTACCAACAACGACGAGACAGCCTACAGGGACGAGGTGAGGGCTCTCGGAGTGTGGTGTCAGGAAAACAACCTCTCCCTCAACATTAACAAAACAAAGGAGATGATCATGGACTTCAGGAAACAGCAGAGGGTGCACCCTCCTATCCACATCGAAGGGACAGCAGTGGAGAAGGTGGAAAGTTTTAAGTTCCTCGGCGTACACATCACAGATAAACTGAAATGTTCCACTCACACAAACAGTATGGTGAAGAAGGAGGCTGAAGAAATGTGGCTTGTCACCCAAAACCCTGACAAACTTTTACTGATGCACAATCGAGAGCATCCTGTCAGGCTGTATCACAGCCTGGTATAGCAACTGCACCGCCATCAACCGCAAGGCTCTCCAGAGGGTGGTGCGGTCTACACAACGCATCACTGGGGAAAACTACCTGCCCTCCATGACACCTACAACACCCGATGTCACAGGAAGGCCAAAAAGATTATCAAGGACATCAACCACCTGAGCCACTGCCTGTTTACACCGCTACCATCCAGAAGGTGAGGTCAGTACAGGTGCATCAAAGCTGGGACCGAGAGACTTGAAAAACAGCTTCTATCTCAAGGCCATCAGACTGATAAACAGCCATCACCAACTCAGAGAGGCTGCTGCCAACATTGAGACCCAATCACAGCCCACTTTAATAAATGGATCACTAGTCACTTTATAAAAAGCCACTCTATATAATGCCACTTTAATAATGTTTACATATCTTAGATTACTCATATCACATGTATGTACTGTATTTTATACCATCTACTGCACCTTGCCTATGCTGCTCAGCCATCGCTCATCCATATACTTACATGTACATATTCTCATTCACCCTTTTAGATTTGTTTGTATTAGGTAGTTTTTGGGGTATTGTTAGATTACTTGTTAGATATTACTGAACTGTCGGAACTAGAAGCACAAGCATTTCTCTACACTCGCATTAACATCTGCTAACCATGTGTACGTGAAAAATAATCACTGAACTTTCTAATAGTTCCTAGAAACACTGAACATGAGTATTACTGTCTGTTCCAGGCCGTGTCCCATGGGCAGCTTATGTACCTTTCATGTGAATGAAATAACTGTTACGAAATCAGGAGTCAAGAGGCTGGGTGTGTGTGTGCGTGTGTCTGTGTGTCTGTGTGTGTGCGCATGTGCGCATGTGTCTGTGTGTGTGTGTGTGTGTGTGTGTGCCCAGAACGTCTGTACAGACAGGGACGCATTTGGCAAGAGGGGCACACACACACACAGCCCTCCTCTGAGCTATCTGTTTACATTGGGCCCTAATTCCTGGAGAAACAACATTCCTACAGTGGCCTCTGCTACTACTTCTGTAACAGCGGTCACATGCTGCAATAGATACTGTTCTCACTCTGCTGCTTTCTATATTTCCCTCTGGCAGCCCAGCCCTCACGACGCTCAGGGTGACTCCAGGACGCAATGGGTGGAAAACGTTCTGTAATATCATAATGAGTGGAATTCTGGGGCTGTTCTTGGAATTCTTGAGCAATAACAAATAGCTTGCTGAATTTGGACAGGATGTGCAGAAATCAATCTGTGTGTTAAATCAATGTGTGGTATGCCAAGAGAGAGAGTGAGTGTGTGTGTGTGTGTGTGTGCGTGTGTGCGTGTGTGCGTGTGTGTGCGTGCGCGTGTGCGTGTGTGCGCGTGTGCGTGTGTGCGTGTGTGCGTGCATGCGTGCGTGCGTGTGTGTGCGTGTGTGTGTGTGTGTGTGTGTGTGTGGTTATATAATTTCACTGCTGAGTGGGGTAGAAGAAACATAGTAAATGTAAATCCGGGACACTTAATTTATTATCATATGTTGCGTTTCGTATGGTATCTATTAATTAGTGGTGGTCCATCATCCATTTCATATGTTATATTATGATATATTATGAATTACAATTCATACAATATGTTTACGAATTACAATTTGTTGTCGTTAACGTTAGCTAGGTGGGTAGGTGGCTAACGCTAGCTAGGTGGCTAACATTAGCTATGTTAGGAGTTAGGTTAAAGGGTTAGGAGTTATTTTAGGTTAGGGGAAGGGTTAGCTAACATGCTTAGTAGTTGCAAAGTAGCTAATTAGTTAAAATGCTAAAGTTGTCCATGATGAGGTTTGAACACACAACCTATGGGTTGCTAGATGTTCGCGGCGTAATACCCATCCATCCCGACCAACCACCCTACTTTTGTTTTTGACTTAAAGGCCCCAACACGGAAAATCATGTTTTTCATCAAATTGGATGATATTTGGATGAAACCAGCTCATAGCAGGTTGACCCAAGTATGAAAAATGACTGTACCAGGAACATTGACAAAGTTGATCATAAAGTTACTGGTCCCCTCCCCCGTGCTTCTACATCTGCATTTGCTTGCTGTTTGGGGTTGTAGGCTGGGTTTCTGTATAGCACTTTGTGACATCTGGTGATGTAAAAAGGGCTTTATAAATACATTTGATTGATTGATGTCAACGGTAGCGTCTTATAGTTGTAACTACTTTAAATATATAAAGCCTTAAAAATGTCATCACTTGGGCGCATCATAAGGCTTTTTTACAAACCATAAGATAGCTCAAGCATAACGATACCGGTGAATAACCCTTAATCATTTGTGTTGTGTCTTGTAGCTAGCAGACTACCTACAAGCATGCCATATAAATTACACTGTGTTGTGTCTTGTAGCTAGCAGACTACTTACCAGCATGCCAGAAAAAGCCCACTGTGTTGTGACTTGTAGCTAGCAGACTACTTACCAGCATGCCAGAAAAAGCCCCCTGTGCTGTGTCTTGTAGCTAGCAGACTACGTACCAGCATGTTAGAAAAACACTGTGGTTTGTCTTGTAGCTAGCAGACTACCTACCAGCATGCCAGAAAAAGCCCACTGTGTTGTGACTTGTAGCTAGCAGACTACTTACCAGCATGCCAGAAAAAGCCCACTGTGTTGTGACTTGTAGCTAGCAGACTACCTACCAGCATGCCAGAAAAAGCCCACTGTGTTGTGACTTGTAGCTAGCAGACTACCTACCAGCATGCTAGAAAAAGCCCACTGTGTTGTGTCTTGTAGCTAGCAGACTACTTACCAGCATGCTAGAAAAAGCCCACTGTGTTGTGTCTTGTAGCTAGCAGTCTACCTACCAGCATGCCAGAAAAAGCCCACTGTGGTTTGTCTTGTAGCTAGCAGACTACTTACTAGCATGCCAAAAAAAGCCCACTGTGGTTTGTCTTGTAGCTAGCAGACTACTTACCAGCATGCCAGAAAAAGCCCACTGTGTTGTGTCTTGTAGCTAGCAGACTACCTACCAGCATGCCAGAAAAAGCCCACTGTGTTGTGTCTTGTAGCTAGCAGACTACTTACTAGCATGCCAGAAAAAGCCCACTGTGGTTTGTCTTGTAGCTAGCAGACTACTTACCAGCATGCCAGAAAAAGCCCACTGTGTTGTGACTTGTAGCTAGCAGACTACCTACCAGCATGCCAGAAAAAGCCCACTGTGTTGTGACTTGTAGCTAGCAGACTACCTACCAGCATGCCAGAAAAAGCCCACTGTGTTGTGACTTGTAGCTAGCAGACTATTTAACAGCATGCCAGAAAAAGCCCCCTGTGTTGTGACTTGTAGCTAGCAGACTACCTACTAGCATGCCAGAAAAAGCCCACTGTGTTGTGTCTTGTAGCTAGCAGACTACCTACTAGAATGCCAGAAAAAGCCCCCTGTGTTGTGACTTGTAGCTAGCAGACTACCTACCAGCATGCCAGAAAAAGCCCACTGTGGTTTGTCTTGTAGCTAGCAGACTACCTACCAGCATGCCAGAAAAAGTCCACTGTGTTGTAACTGGAAGCCATAGTGTTAATTTAATGTTTCACTAATTTCCAAAGAACTAAGACATCTGACAAATTGTGGCTGTAATTGTGGCTGCTTTGACTTAGGAACCACAGGAGGTTGGTGGCACCTTAATTGGGGAGGACGGGCTTGTGGTAATGACTGGAGAGGAATTAGTGGAATGCTATTAAATACATGATTTCCAGGTGTTTGATGCCATTCCATTTGCTCTGTTCCAGCGCATTATTATGAGCTGTTTTCCCCTCAGCAGCCTCCACTGTTGTGAAAGGTATCATTTCTGGAACACACCTGATCGTCACTATATGGTTTTTGTTCTTGCATCCATAAGCCCCCAAAGTTGAGTCTGCCAGCACACAGCTGACACAAATGAATTTTGTTCACAAAAGGAGTTGCGGTGTGTACAGTACTTGTAATTACTTAAAAATCATATTTTGCAATTCCATTGTGTGTGTTGTCTTACAGTTGATGTAGCTTGTGTCATTTCCCAAAGCCTAAGTAATTCACTTTTAAGTCATATGATATCACATTTTGTTACTTTGTTGTTGTTTTTTAAGCATTCGGACAGGAAGATGTGTTACAAATTGTACGAATCAATGGGGTCCTGCACACTGTAGGACGGATGGGGTCCTGCACACTGTAGGACGGATGGGGTCCTGCACACTGTAGGACGGATGGGGTCCTGCACACTGTAGGACGGATGGGTGCCTGCACACTGTAGGACGGATGGGTGCCTGCACACTGTAGGACGGATGGGGACCTGCACACTGTAGGAGGGATGGGTGCCTGCACACTCTAGGACGGATGGGTGCCTGCACACTGTAGGACGGATGGGTCCTGCACACTGTAAGACGGATGGGTGCCTGCACACCGTTGGACGGATGTGTGCCTGCACACTGTAGGACGGATGGGGTCCTGCACACTGTAGGACGGATGGGGTCCTGCACACTGTAGGACGGATGGGGTCCTGCACACTGTAGGACGGATGGGGACCTGCACACTGTAGGACGGATGGGTGCCTGCACACTGTAGGACAGATGGGGTCCTGCACACCCGAATTGCGGGCTGCAGTTGTACTCTTCTCACTGTAATGGGTGGTCTGGTCTGTCATTGGTCCTGGTGAGGGTTTATAACGTGATATGTCACCAGCAGATGGTTGCCTGCATATATTAGGCTCATGGCTCTAATTATTTGTTTTATGTTCAATTATGTCTCGCCATTATTTGTCACCTTTATTTCTCATGAGTGTTCATTTTGATCAATATTTCGGGCTATGCTGGCCTATTGTAAATGATCAAATAAATGTCTGACTAATACATACAATTCTGAACATATTTGTCATGTATAATGCTAATGCAGAAGCACCAATACATTTTACAGTTATTTTAATGTACATTCTCTTATGTCTAAGCTTCTAAGGTCAATCAGGCTTGACAAATTCTTGTGAAGAACTGTATCAGTGAAGTGTATTCTGTAATTAGCTGCAAAACAATAGAAATACAGTTGTGTATTGCTGCAGTTTGTCTGATATCCAGCAGTCCATGATCAGCTCTGTTGACTATAAGAGAATTTAGCAGAGAAAGTGGGGTGAAGCACACTATTTAGGCTCGGGAATAACATGTGGCCCATTGTTTACCTGGTCATCAATGACATGTGGCCCATTGTTTACCTGGTCATCAATGACATGTGGCCCATTGTTTACCTGGTCATCAATGACATGTGGCCCATTGTTTACCTGGTCATCAATGACATGTGGCCCATTGTTTACCTGGTCATCAATGACATGTGGCCCATTGTTTACCTGGTCATCAATGACATGTGGCCCATTGTTTACCTGGTCATCAGTGACATGTGGCCCATTGTTTACCTGGTCATCAATGACATGTGGCCCATTGTTTACCTGGTCATCAATGACATGTGGCCCATTGTTTACCTGGTCATCAATGACATGTGGCCCATTGTTTACCTGGTCATCAATGACATGTGGCCCATTGTTTACCTGGTCATCAATGACATGTGGCCCATTGTTTACCTTGTTACCTGGCAACGATCACAAGGGTGTTTCAAAGAGCTGTCAGTCAAGGTGAACTCATGGATATACGCTCCCTGTCCCACTGGGTCTGTTCTTTCAGGATTTCTGATAGTAAGAGAAGAGAGAAGGTACAAATCTCTTCAATTCTGAGCATTTTAATAGACTAAAGATGTTATGGATGATGTGTTGGTATTTTTACATGGGAAAAGGGATGACTGTGCAGGACCTTTATGTAACCTGTCTTATGTAACAAGATCAAATGTAACATACTGTATCATACTAATTTGAACGTCTCGGATTTGAATTTATGTTATTTCTAGTCTATGAGACTCCCCATCACCACATCTCTACCATTCTGAAAATATGTGAATTTACCTTGTAAATTAAGAAATGTTTTGAGCTTTAAAGGTGCACTATGGGGAAATCGGTCTGGCATTTCCTGGTTGCTAAACTTCTAATAGTTTACCTAATTTCAGTTTATATGACAAAACAAGCAATAAAGATCATTGTACCATCTAAACCGCTGTGAAATTTGTTTGCAATACCAAAAATATTGTATGTTCAGCTGTTTGAAGCAGGTGTACAAAACTGAAAGTAAAAGATACAAAAACTAAATTTAAGAACGGGAAGCATAGAAATATTGCACATAGAACAGATTGAATTTCTTTGGGTGGGTCTTCCAAAAATGTACATATTGCAGCTTTAAAAGCAACACTGGTCAGTAAATGTTTTACTTTGTAACCAGCTAGTGGGCTGCTACTGCTATTGACAGTGTGCAACTGCAGCCCGCCAGTCGGGGCATTCCTGCATGAAGTATTATCTGAGTTGTATCGACACCGCCTACTATAGGCTGTAGAAAAAGCTAGCCAAATAGCCATTTTACTGGTTGAAGTTGAAGTGTTTATTTATTTATTTAATTTTTACGTATAATGCAGTTGATGCGATGATAACACAAGCATTAAGCAGGACATTCATACGAGCCTTCAAATCATAATACAAAAGTAGTGTGAAATGCGTTCATGAGAAGCAGACTTTCTTTCTGGAGTTCTATAACAACTCCTTGTTCTGTCACCAATGTGCCCGCATCGCCCTCGTGCGGCAATGTTTGCCAGTCTACCGGTCGCCCCCGGCTAGTACCGCAGACCGTAGTTAGCGAACACCCGGTGTCGCTCCCGCCTGCTGGGATAAACTGCCAGACAGGCGGGGGGTCGTCCCCGCCACTCTTTGCTAACTAGCTATCTTTTATGTAGGGTTTATCTGCAGTTCTGATGCATTACCGTAGTGGAGCGCCCCTGCCTTCCGCCTATGTACTGGAGTCATAGTTTAAAGACTGACAATATAAATATAAAGACGGGTTCCTGCAGATGCAGGAAAGCCCACGTGCAGGAACACCCCGAATTGCGGGCTGCAGTTGTACTCTTCTCACTGTAATGGGTGGTCTGGTCTGTCATTGGTCCTGGTGAGGGTTTATAACGTGAGATGTCACCAGCGGAGTGAGGGTAGGGTGTTTTTTCTCTCTTGTTGACAGGATTATCATCTCAGTGCTTTAACACACCGCCAAACCGCAGATCACATGTCGGGAACGGTTCTGTTCGCTATTACAATGTAGTAGTGAAGTGGAATAAGAAAAACAGCTTTACCTATACAACGGAAGGTATTTGTATGACGACAAGACCCCGAAGTGACAACGTCAATAATGTATGTATGAATATGTTTGTGAATTTTAGGCGATCTATCAATATGATATTCTTAATATTTGTGTGGTCTACAATTTCTTATCAATGGATAGCTGCACCCACATCATCTCTGCCTGGATTGTGATTAGCCTAGTTTGTTTTTGTCAAGCAATTGTCAGGCATTATGCTAAAGGATGCCTTTTGAGATTACAGTTATATTCATATGATACAATGGAGACTGAAATAGGCTATGGACATAAACACAACAACAGCTCGTTTTCACTTAGTCGTTATTTGTTGTAAACTGGTCAGAATGTGAAAGATTCATGTTTGAACAGCAGTTTATGCCAGGTCATGCATGTCCTCTGCTGCAGAACAGCGGCTGGATTATGCATCAGCATAGCTAACAATTATGTGGCATATATTGAAAATATATCTGAAACGTATTTGGAATACATGCCGTTGATGTGGACCCGTGTTGGACAAATGTGGCAACCTGAATGTGTTCTCACTGCCCTGACTGCCAGCCAGATAGCTTTGTGTGGGATCGCTATGTCATAACCCACTGGGCAGTCACCAATTCAACATCTATTCCAAATTGGTTCTACATCATTTCATTTAAATGACCTGGAAACAATGTTGATTCAACCGGTGTGTGTGTACTTCTAGTATATCAATAAGAACCTCAGCCAATGGGAATGTTGTTGTGTGTGTGCATGTGTGTGTATGTTTATGTGTGTATGCATGCTTCCGTGCGTGTGTGTGGTGTCTGTTAGGTGAGATAAGATGATAAACTAGGTACAGTTAATGCAGTTATTGACTAATCCTATGAAAGGAGTGACTGTATTAAAGGTCACCTTTCTCCCTGACCTGGCTGTCAGTGAAAGGGCACGAACACCTCACCTCTAATCTGAGTGTCCCTAGGATGTAATGGTACTACTGTGACATGTGTCTTACATTGTGGACTAGGATAAAGTTACGCCTGATCTAGGGTTTGCGTAGTTTTATTTTATTAACCCTAACCCTGGGCCTATATTGTGAGTATCTTGTGATTGGTTGTAAACCAGGAAGCAGGTTTATGTCCTTGAGGGGGGAGTGGAGGAAACTTTTCATCTGAATGAGTTCCTTTAACACGTGGCCTTGTGTTTGTATTAGTGGGGATGGCAGAATGTGTCGGGAGTGCGGCAGTGGGGGGCAGGGTAATTATGTAATTGTTCTGAAATGCCACGGCTCTGTAGTGTTGTCACATTGAGGGACAGAGGTGGGGCATGAGGAAAAAGAGGTGGGGCATGAGGAAAGAGAGGTGGGGCATGAGGAAAGAGAGGTGGGGCATGAGGAAAAAGAGGTGGGGCATGAGAAGAGAGAGGTGGGGCATGAGAAGAGAGAGGTGGGGCATGAGAAGAGAGAGGTGGGGCATGAGGAGAGAGAGGCGGGGCATGAGGAAAGAGAGGTTGGGCATGAGAAGAGAGAGGTGGGGCATGAGGAGAGAGAGGTGGGGCATGAGAAGAGAGAGGTGGGGCATGAGGAAAGAGAGGTGGGGCATGAGAAGAGAGAGGTGGGGCATGAGGAAAGAGAGGTGGGGCATGAGGAGAGAGAGGTGGGGCATGAGGAAAGAGAGGTGGGGCATGAGAAGAGAGAGGTGGGGCATGAGGAAAGAGAGGTGGGGCATGAGAAGAGAGAGGTGGGGCATGAGGAAAGAGAGGTGGGGCATGAGGAGAGAGAGGTGGGGCATGAGGAAAGAGAGGTGGGGCATGAGAAGAGAGAAGTGGGGCATGAGGAGAGAGAGGTGGGGCATGAGAAGAGAGAGGTGGGGCATGAGGAGAGAGAGGTGGGGCATAAGGAGAGAGAGGTGGGGCATGAGGAAAGAGAGGTGGGGCATGAGAAGAGAGAGGTGGGGCATGAGGAAAGAGAGGTGGGGCATGAGGAGAGAGAGGTGGGGCGTGAGAAGAGAGAGGTGGGGCATGAGGAAAGAGAGGTGGTGCATGAGGAGAGAGAGCTGGGGCATGAGGAGAGAGGTGGGGCATGAGGAAAGAGAGGTGGACTTGAGAAGAGAGAGGTGGGGCATGAGGAGAGAGAGGTGGGGCATGAGGAGAGAGAGGTGGGGCATGACGAGAGAGAGGGAGAGAGAGAGGGGGCATGAGGAGAGAGAGGTGGGGCATGACAAGAGAGAACTAGAGAGAGAGGTGGGGCATGAGGAGAGAGAGGGAGAGAGAGAGGCGGGGCATGAGGAGAGAGAGGTGGGGCATGAGGAGAGAGAGACAGAGAGAGACAGAGAAACGGGGCATGAGGAGAGAGAGAGAGAGAGAGAGCGAGAGAGAGGGCATGAGGAGAGAAAGGGAGAGAGAAAGGGGGCATGAGGAGAGAGAGGGAGAGAGAGGTGGGGCATGAGGAGAGAGAGGGAGAGAGAGGGGGCATGAGGAGAGAGAGGGAGAGAGGGGGCGTTAGGGGAGAAAGGGAGAGAGGTGGGGAATAAGGATAGAGAGGGAGAGAGAGTGGGTCATGAGGAGAAAGAGGTGGGGCATGAGGGAGAGAGGAGAGAGAGGTAGGGCATGAGGAGAGAGGAGAGAGAGGTGGGGCATGAGGAGAGAGGAGAGAGAGGTGGGGCATGAGGAGAGAGGTAGGGCTAGATGAGAGAGATGGCAAGAAAGAGAGAGAGAGACTTTATGCTTCCATTGTTTGCATACTGTTTAAGTATGTTTGTCAGGTATGTACTGTGTAATCAAGTGCAAATATTAATCTGGTTATTTTCAGAAGGGAATAGAATATGAGAAAATACATCTGAAAATGGCAACAACATGAAAAACAGGATTCATAGATTCAAACATCCACACTTTACCTCAATATATTCTATGTTCTGTTCCTCCTTGAACATATACAGTAGGGCTGGGAGATATGGCCATATCCCGATATAGGTCATTTCATATCCCGATAACGATACATATCACGATATAGCATATTTTCTTTTCTGTAAATTCAATGAATAAATAGTTTATATAAAATGACATGTTGAATTATACTCAACAAATAAAAAGGTACTTACTCATATTTGATTATTTATTTGATTTAGAATCTGTGCAAATTTTCAATTAAGCATGTAACAACATATAAAATCTAAAAAGGTAAATAGAAAATACTTCAACTATAGTTGCAAACAAAATAAATATAGGCCAAAATATATATACAGTATATATATTTTAACCTTTATTTAACCAGGCAAGTCAGTTAAGAACAAATTCTTATTTTCAATGACGGCCTATGGAACAGTGCCTGTTCAGGGGCAGAACAACAGATTTGTACCTTGTCAGCTCGGGGGTTTGAACTAGCAACCTTCCAGTTACTAGTCCAACACTCTAACCACTAGGCTACCCTGCCGCCATTTGGGGGCTTGCCTGTTTTGCATGTTATTTTGGAATTAATACGTGTCACGTATCAATTTGCATGTGGTACCTTGGGTCAAGTGTTAGCCCAACTCACGAAACCCCCGTTTCTGGGCCGTGTAAATTGGGGCCATGTCTTTGCAGATGTAAGTTGTAACGGTGGCTGTTATCTCCTTCCATCTTCGTGATTCTTTACCATATGGTGTGACGAGGGCAAAAGCCTCTTCAACGTCTGAGTAGGGGTTTGTTTTGAGCACTCAACTGTACTTCTTTGGGTCTCATCCATAGACTCTCTCCGTACTGTTTCACATGATTCTTACGTAGGTGGTAATAGAGGTTAGTGGTGTTTGAGCCTGTTGTCGGGACCGGCCTGTTTCACATGATTCTTACGTAGGTGGTAATAGAGGTTAGTGGTGTTTGAGCCTGTTGTCGGGACCGGCCTGTTTCACATGATTCTTACGTAGGTGGTAATAGAGGTTAGTGGTGTTTGAGCCTGTTGTCGGGACCGGCCTGTTTCACATGATTCTTACGTAGGTGGTAATAGAGGTTAGTGGTGTTTGAGCCTGTTGTCGGGACCGGCCTGTTTCACATGATTCTTACGTAGGTGGTAATAGAGGTTAGTGGTGTTTGAGCCTGTTGTCGGGACCGGCCTGTGGGATATTTTGCAGAGAGCGGTTTTCTGGTCCGTGTCAGACTGTTCATACCCAAACCACGTCCATGCGACCGAAGTTGCCCCTCTTTTAGGTACTGTCTCCGTGCTCCGTGTCACGTTCACTCTCTTCCAGATTTGTTTGTGTTGCAATTGCCGGAAAGAGTACGATTTGCTGCACAACAAAATAAACTATAGAGCATAGTATGAAACGATAGACGTTTCTCTATGGTCACACGATATATATCGTCATATCGCCCGGCCCTCATATACAGTAGTATCAGGTGTCCAGGCATGGAGAAGACGATCAGTAGGTCTGTCTCTCAGTGGGAGAATATGTCAGTACATTCCAGTAGATAGCCCTCTCTGAACCTGGTAACTGATGGGGGTTGAGAAATAACGATCATGAGTCAGGAGAACTGACATTCTGTCAGCAGGCTAGTAAGCCATCTATCCTCTAGGCACGTGTGTGTATGTCCCTGACAGGGGGATATCAAGAGGAGAGTTACAGCCAACAAAGCAAGCCTTCTTCTCCCTCTCACTGTTTTTCATTGTTAGGGCCAAATCCTATCTTGAAAACTGCTGACTTTTACGTAAATGGGAGATTTTACCCAAACATAGTCAATGGGAGATTTTACCCAAATATAGTCAATGGGAGATTTTACCCAAACATAGTCAATGGAAGATTTTACCCAAACATAGTCAATGGGAGATTTTACCCAAACATAGTCAATGGGAGATTTTACCCAAACATAGTCAATGGGAGATTTTACCCAAACATAGTCAATGGGAGATTTTACCCAAACATAGTCAATGGGAGATTTTACCCAAACATAGTCAATGGGAGATTTTACCCAAACATAGTCAATGGGAGATTTTACCCAAACATAGTCAATGGGAGATTTTACCCAAACATAGTCAATGGGAGATTTTACCCAAACATAGTCAATGGGAGATTTTACCCAAACATAGTCAATGGGAGATTTTACCCAAACATAGTCAATGGGAGATTTTACCCAAACATAGTCAATGGGAGATTTTACCCAAACATAGTCAATGGGAGATTTTACCCAAACATAGTCAATGGGAGATTTTACCCAAACATAGTCAATGGGAGATTTTACCCAAACATAGTCAATGGGAGATTTTACCCAAACATAGTCAATAGGAGATTTTACCCAAACATAGTCAATGGGAGATTTTACCCAGATAAGGGTAGGTGTGGTTAAGACTTATACAATACAGGATAGTGCACATTTTGTCTGTCTTTTGCACTGTTAGTGAATAGTTAGGTCTGAATCCTAACTTTGTTCACATTGGCCTTCCAGTGAAATGGTTTCCTCTCCCTCCCCTGGGCCCTGTTGGTTCTAGTCAGAAGGTGTTAGTGGTGCTGCCTTCTCTGTGACTGAGAGACTGGCATGCAGATTCATCCCCATTCAGATGCCAGCACAGCAGAGGGCACTGGGCACCAAGCGTGTTCGTGCATGTGTCTGTGTGTGTGTATATCTGTGTGTGTGTGTGTCTGTGTGTGTATATATGTGTGTCTGTGTGTGTGTGTGTGTGTGTGTCTGTGTGTGTATATATGTGTGTCTGTGTGTGTGTGTGTCTGTGTGTGTATATATGTGTGTCTGTGTGTCTGTTTGTGTGTGTGTCTGTGTGTGTGTATATATGTGTGTCTGTGTGTGTGTATATATGTGTGTCTGTGTGTGTGTGTGTCTGTGTGTGTGTGTGTGTGTGTGTATATATGTGTGTCTGTGTGTGTGTGTGTGTCTGTGTGTGTGTGTGTGTGTGTGTGTGTGTGTCTGTGTGTGTGTATATATGTGTGTCTGTGTGTGTGTGTGTCTGTGTGTGTATATATGTGTGTGTGATATGCAGAGAGCAAGCATGTGTTTGACGGAGAATGTCCGTGTGTTTATTGCATCGTATTATGCAATTCCAGTCCTATTCCTCTGTTTCCACTGCACAGGGCAGTGGGGCTTTGGAGGCCCGGCTGGTTGCTGTTCAGCACTATGTGACAAATGTATGAGTTAAAAGATTGAGGACAGGCAGTCAGAGAGGAATGTTAATCACAGTTAGAGTCAGAGAGATGTCCCGGCTGATCCATCCAGGCAATAACATCACTCTGGTGTGTCGTAATGTCATCTAGATTCTATTGATATGACCACGCCCTCATCACTCCACAGGATCATCAAGAGTCATCATCAGATTGCCTCGCAAGCGTTTGGGAAATTAAATATTTAGTGTTTTTCTCTCCCTCTCCCTCCTATCCCTCTCCCCCTCACCCCTCCCCCTTCCTTTCCCCCTCACCTCACCCCATCCCTCTCCCCTAATCCCTCTCCCCTCCACCCTCCCCTCATCCCTCTCCCCTCCACCCTCTAACCCCCTCAGTCTGAGACCATGAACTACGTGGGCCAGTTGGCGGGCCAGGTGTTTGTGCAGGTGAAGGAGCTGTACCGGGGCCTGAACCCGGCCACCCTGTCGGGCTGCATCGATGTCATCGTGGTGCGTCAGCCTGACGGCACCCTGCAGTGCTCGCCCTTCCACGTTCGCTTCGGCAAGATGGGTGTGCTGCGCTCCCGTGAGAAAGTGGTGAGAGGACACGGGGGGGGGGGGGGGGGGGTCTGGGTTAAGGAGCACTGGGGCAGAGGACATTGGGTAGAAGAGGGTGCTTACAGTACTGGAAGGAGGGAGGCTCATATTCGCTCAGTTTAAATGGAAATTACCACACAGAAAGAGAGAGGGAGAAAAGGGAATGAGAGGATAAAAAAAAGGGAGAGAGATAAATGAATCATTCATTTTTCTGCCACGTATACCTGTAGCTGTCCTTGAGATGGAGGGTAGAGCAGAGGAAAGAGAGATAGAGATGGAGGGTAGAGCAGATGAAAGAGAGATAGAGATTGAGGGTAGACCAGAGGAAAGAGAGATAGAGATGGAGGGTAGAGCAGA
>NC_143040.1:61221749-61264249 GCF_057628025.1 Oncorhynchus mykiss
TATGAGTGTGTATGTGTGTATATGAGTGTGTATATGAATGTGTATGAGTGTGTATGTGTGTATATGAGTGTGTATGTGTGTATATGAGTGTATGTGTGTATATGAGTGTGTATGTGTGTATATGAGTGTGTATATGAGTGTGTATATGAGTGTGTATATGAGTGTGTATATGAGTGTGTATGTGTGTATATGAATGTGTATGAGTGTGTATGTGTGTATATGAGTGTGTATGTGTGTATATGAGTGTGTATGTGTGTATATGAGTGTGTATGTGTGTATATGAATGTGTATGAGTGTGTATGTGTGTATATGAGTGTGTATGTTGGTGTATATGAGTGTGTATGTGTGTATATGAGTGTGTATGTGTGTATATGAGTGTGTATGTGTGTATATGAGTGTGTGTGTGTGTATATGAATGTGTATGAGTGTGTATGTGTGTATATATGAGTGTGTATGTGTGTATATGAGTGTGTATATGAGTGTGTATGTGTGTATATGTGTATATGAGTGTGTATGTGTGTATATGAGTGTGTATGTGTGTATATGAGTGTATATATGAGTGTGTATGAGTGTGTATATGAGTGTGTATGTGTGTATATGAGTGTGTATGTGTGTATATGAGTGTGTATGTGTGTATATGAGTGTGTATGTGTGTATATGAGTGTGTATGTGTGTATATGAGTGTATATATGAGTGTGTATGAGTGTGTATATGAGTGTGTATGTGTGTATATGAGTGTGTATGTGTGTATATGAGTGTGTATGTGTGTATATGAGTGTGTATGTGTGTATATGAGTGTGTGTGTGTGTATATGAATGTGTATGAGTGTGTATGCCGTGTGTATATGAGTGTGTATGTGTGTGTATGAGTGTGTATGAGTGTGTATATGAGTGTGTATGTGTGTATATGAGTGTGTATGTGTGTATATGAGTGTGTATGTGTGTATATGAGTGTGTGAGTGTGTGGTGGGTGTGTATGTGTTATGTTTGTGTATTGTGTGGTTTGGTGTGTATGTGTGTTGGTGTGTGTGTTGGTGTGTTGTGAGTGTGTTGTGTGTATATGAGTGTGTTGTTGTGTATGGTGTGTGTGAGTGGGGGTGTATGTGGGGTGTGGTGGTGGGGTGGTGTGGGAGTGGTGGTGTGGGGTGGGTATGTGGTGTGGTGGGGTAGTGGAGGGGAGTGTGGTTGGTGGGGGTGTGGTGGGGGGTGGGGTGTTGTGGTGGGGGTTGGGGGGTGTTGTGGTGGGGGTGGGGGGGGTAGGGGGGGTGTGAGGTGGGTGGTGGGGGGTGTGGTGGAGGGGTTGATGGTGGGGGGTGGGGGTTGAGTGGGGAGTGGGGGTGGTGAGGGGGGTGGTGTGGTGGGGGGTGTGGGGGGTTGAGGTGGGTTGTGGTGAGGGGGTGAGGTGGGGGGATGTGTGGTGTGGAGGGTGTGGAGGGGGGGAGTGGTGGGGAGTGGGGGGGTCGGTGGTTGGGGGGTGGGGGTGGTGTGGTGGGGGATCGAGTGGAGGGTGTGGTGGGGTGTGGGGAGTGTGTATGTGTATATGAGTGTGTGTGTGTGTATATGAATGTGTATGAGTGTGTATGTGTGTATATATGAGTGTGTATGTGTGTATATGAGTGTGTATATGAGTGTGTATGTGTGTATATGTGTATATGAGTGTGTATGTGTGTATATGAGTGTGTGTGTATGTGTGTATATGAGTGTATATATGAGTGTGTATGAGTGTGTATATGAGTGTGTATGTGTGTATATGAGTGTGTATGTGTGTATATGAGTGTGTATGTGTGTATATGAGTGTGTATGTGTGTATATGAGTGTATATATGAGTGTGTATGTGAGTGTGTATGTGTGTATATGAGTGTGTATGTGTGTATATGTGTGTGTATATGAGTGTGTATGTGTGTATATGAGTGTGTATGTGTGTATATGAGTGTGTATGTGTGTATATGAGTGTATATATGAGTGTGTATGTGAGTGTGTATGTGTGTATATGAGTGTGTATGTGTGTATATGTGTGTGTATATGAGTGTGTATGTGTGTATATGAGTGTGTATGTGTGTATATGTGTGTATATTTGAGTGTGTATGTGTGTATATGAGTGTGTATGTGTGTATATGTGTGTATATATGAGTGTGTATGTGTGTATATGAGTGTGTATGTGTGTATATGAGTGTGTATGTGTTTATATGAGTGTGTATGTGTGTGTATGTGTGTATATGAGTGTGTATGTGTGTATATGAGTGTGTATGTGTGTGTATATGAGTGTGTATGTGTGAGTATGTGTGTATATGTGTATATGAGTGTGTATGTGTGTATATGAGTGTGTATGTGTGTATATGAGTGTGTATGTGTGTATATGAGTGTGTATGTGTGTATATGAATGTGTATGAGTGTGTATGTGTGTATATGAGTGTGTATGTGTATATGAGTGTGTATGTGTATATGAGTGTGTATGTGTGTATATGAGTGTGTATGAGTGTGTATGTGTGTATATGAGTGTGTATGTGTGTATATGAGTGTGTATGTGTGTATATGAGTGTGTATGTGTGTATATGAGTGTGTGTGTGTGTATATGAATGTGTATGAGTGCTTATGTGTGTATATATGCAGTGTGTATGTGTGTATATGAGTGTGTATATGAGTGTGTATGTGTATATGTGTATATGAGTGTGTATGTGTGTATATGAGTGTGTATGTGTGTATATGAGTGTATATATGAGTGTGTATGAGTGTGTATATGAGTGTGTATGTGTGTATATGAGTGTGTATGTGTGTGTATATGAGTGTGTATGTGTGTATATGAGTGTGTATGTGTGTATATGAGTGTGTATGTGTGTATATGAGTGTATATATGAGTGTGTATGAGTGTGTATATGAGTGTGTATGTGTGTATATGAGTGTGTATGTGTGTATATGAGTGTGTATGTGTGTATATGAGTGTGTATGTGTGTATATGAGTGTGTGTGTGTGTATATGAATGTGTATGAGTGTGTATGCGTGTATATATGAGTGTGTATGTGTGTATATGAGTGTGTATATGAGTGTGTATATGAGTGTGTATGTGTGTATATGAGTGTGTATGTGTGTATATGAGTGTGTATGTGTGTATATGAGTGTATATATGAGTGTGTATGAGTGTGTATATGAGTGTGTATGTGTGTATATGAGTGTATATGAGTGTGTATGAGTGTGTATGTGTGTATATGAGTGTGTATATGAGTGTGTATGTGTGTATATGAGTGTATATATGAGTGTGTATGTGAGTGTGTATGTGTGTATATGAGTGTGTATGTGTGTATATGAGTGTGTATGTGTGTATATGAGTGTGTATGTGTATATGAGTGTGTATGTGTGTATATGAATGTGTTTGTAGTGTGTATGTGTGTATATGAGTGTGTATGTGTGTATATGAGTGTGTATGTGTGTATATGAGTGTGTATGTGTGTATATGAGTGTGTATGTGTGTATATGAGTGTGTATGTGTGTGTATATGAGTGTGTATGTGTGTATATGAATGTGTATGAGTGTGTATGTGTGTATATGAGTGTGTATGTGTGTATATGAGTGTGTATGTGTGTATATGAGTGTGTATGTGTGTATATGAATGTGTATGAGTGTGTATGTGTGTATATGAGTGTGTATGTGTGTATATGAGTGTGTATGTGTGTATATGAGTGTGTATGTGTGTATATGAGTGTGTATGTGTGTATATGAGTGTGTGTGTGTGTATATGAATGTGTATGAGTGTGTATGTGTGTATATATGAGTGTGTGTATGTGTGTATATGAGTGTGTATATGAGTGTGTATGTGTGTATATGTGTATATGAGTGTGTATGTGTGTATATGAGTGTGTATATGAGTGTATATATGAGTGTGTATGAGTGTGTATATGAGTGTGTATGTGTGTATATGAGTGTGTATGTGTGTATATGAGTGTGTATGTGTGTATATGAGTGTGTATGTGTGTATATGAGTGTATATATGAGTGTGTATGTGAGTGTGTATGTGTGTATATGAGTGTGTATGTGTGTATATGTGTGTGTATATGAGTGTGTATGTGTGTATATGAGTGTGTATGTGTGTATATGAGTGTGTATGTGTGTATATGAGTGTATATATGAGTGTGTATGTGAGTGTGTATGTGTGTATATGAGTGTGTATGTGTATATGTGTGTGTATATGAGTGTGTATGTGTGTATATGAGTGTGTATGTGTGTATATGTGTGTATATTTGAGTGTGTATGTGTGTATATGAGTGTGTATGTGTGTATATGTGTGTATATATGAGTGTGTATGTGTGTATATGAGTGTGTATGTGTGTATATGAGTGTGTATGTGTTTATATGAGTGTGTATGTGTGTGTGTATATGAGTGTGTATGTGTGTATATGGAGTGTGTATGTGTGTGTATATGAGTGTGTATGTGTGTATATGAGTGTGTATATGAGTGTGTATGTGTGTATATGAGTGTATATATGAGTGTGTATGTGAGTGTGTATGTGTGTATATGAGTGTGTATGTGTGTATATGAGTGTGTATGTGTGTATATGAGTGTGTATGTGTGTATATGAGTGTGTATGTGTGTATATGAATGTGTTTGAGTGTGTATGTGTGTATATGAGTGTGTGTATGTGTGTATATGAGTGTGTATGTGTGTATATGAGTGTGTATGTGTGTATATGAGTGTGTATGTGTGTATATGAGTGTGTATGTGTGTATATGAGTGTGTATGTGTGTATATGAATGTGTATGAGTGTGTATGTGTGTATATGAGTGTGTATGTGTGTATATGAGTGTGTATGTGTGTATATGAGTGTGTATGTGTGTATATGAATGTGTATGAGTGTGTATGTGTGTATATGAGTGTGTATGTGTGTATATGAGTGTGTATGTGTGTATATGAGTGTGTATGTGTGTATATGAGTGTGTATGTGTGTATATGAGTGTGTGTGTGTGTATATGAATGTGTATGAGTGTGTATGTGTGTATATATGAATGTGTATGTGTGTATATGAGTGTGTATATGAGTGTGTATGTGTGTATATGTGTATATGAGTGTGTATGTGTGTATATGAGTGTGTATGTGTGTATATGAGTGTATATATGAGTGTGTATGAGTGTGTATATGAGTGTGTATGTGTGTATATGAGTGTGTATGTGTGTATATGAGTGTGTATGTGTGTATATGAGTGTGTATGTGTGTATATGAGTGTATATATGAGTGTGTATGTGAGTGTGTATGTGTGTATATGAGTGTGTATGTGTGTATATGTGTGTGTATATGAGTGTGTATGTGTGTATATATGAGTGTGTATGTGTGTATATGAGTGTGTATGTGTGTATATGAGTGTATATATGAGTGTGTATGTGAGTGTGTATGTGTGTATATGAGTGTGTATGTGTGTATATGTGTGTGTATATGAGTGTGTATGTGTGTATATGAGTGTGTATGTGTGTATATGTGTGTATATTTGAGTGTGTATGTGTGTATATGAGTGTGTATGTGTGTATATGTGTGTATATATGAGTGTGTATGTGTGTATATGAGTGTGTATGTGTGTATATGAGTGTGTATGTGTTCATGAGTGTGTATGTGTGTGTATGTGTGTATATGAATAGTGTGTATGTGTGTATATGAGTGTGTATGTGTGTGTATATGAGTGTGTATGTGTGAGTATGTGTGTATATGTGTATATGAGTGTGTATGTGTGTATATGAGTGTGTATGTGTGTATATGAGTGTGTATGTGTGTATATGAGTGTGTATGTGTGTATATGAATGTGTATGAGTGTGTATGTGTGTATATGAGTGTGTATGTGTGTATATGAGTGTGTATGTGTGTATATGAGTGTGTATGTGTGTATATGAGTGTGTATGTGTGTATATGAGTGTGTATGTGTGTATATGAGTGTGTATGTGTGTATATGAATGTGTATGAGTGTGTATGTGTGTATATGAGTGTGTATGTGTGTATATGAGTGTGTATGTGTGTATGAGTGTGTATGTGTGTATATGAATGTGTATGAGTGTGTATGTGTGTATATGAGTGTGTATGTGTGTATATGAGTGTGTATGTGTGTATATGAGTGTGTGTGTGTGTATATGAATGTGTATGAGTGTGTATGAGTGTGTATATGAGTGTGTATATGAGTGTGTATGTGTGTATATGAGTGTGTATGTGTGTATATATGAGTGTGTATGTGTGTATATGAGTGTGTATATGAGTGTGTATATGAGTGTGTATGTGTGTATATGAGTGTGTATGTGTGTATATGAGTGTATATATGAGTGTGTATGAGTGTGTATATGAGTGTGTATGTGTGTATATGAGTGTGTATGTGTGTATATGAGTGTGTATGTGTGTATATGAGTGTGTATATGAGTGTGTATGTGTGTATATGAGTGTATATATGAGTGTGTATGTGAGTGTGTATGTGTGTATATGAGTGTGTATGTGTGTATATGAGTGTGTATGTGTGTATATGAGTGTGTATGTGTGTATATGAGTGTGTATATGAATGTGTATGAGTGTGTATGTGTGTATATGAGTGTGTATGTGTGTATATGAGTGTGTATGTGTGTATATGAGTGTGTATGTGTGTATATGAGTGTGTATATGAGTGTGTATATGAGTGTGTATATGAGTGTGTATGTGTGTATATGAATGTGTATGAGTGTGTATGTGTGTATATGAGTGTGTATGTGTGTATATGAGTGTGTATGTGTGTATATGAGTGTGTATGTGTGTATATGAATGTGTATGAGTGTGTATGTGTGTATATGAGTGTGTATGTGTGTATATGAGTGTGTATGTGTGTATATGAGTGTGTATGTGTGTATATGAGTGTGTATGTGTGTATATGAGTGTGTGTGTGTGTATATGAATGTGTATATGAGTGTGTATGTGTGTATATGAGTGTGTATGTGTGTATATGAGTGTGTATATGAGTGTGTATGTGTGTATATGAGTGTATATATGAGTGTTGTATGTGAGTGTGTATGTGTGTATATGAGTGTGTATGTGTGTATATGAGTGTGTATGTGTGTATATGAGTGTGTATGTGTGTATATGAGTGTGTATATGAATGTGTATGATTGTGTATGTGTGTATATGAGTGTGTATGTGTGTATATGAGTGTGTATGTGTGTATATGAGTGTGTATGTGTGTATATGAGTGTGTATATGAGTGTGTATATGAGTGTGTATATGAGTGTGTATATGAGTGTGTATGTGTGTATATGAATGTGTATGAGTGTGTATGTGTGTATATGAGTGTATATATGAGTGTGTATGTGAGTGTGTATGTGTGTATATGAGTGTGTATGTGTGTATATGAGTGTGTATGTGTGTATATGAGTGTGTATGTGTGTATATGAGTGTGTATATGAATGTGTATGAGTGTGTATGTGTGTATATGAGTGTGTATGTGTGTATATGAGTGTGTATGTGTGTATATGAGTGTGTATGTTGTATATGAGTGTGTATATGAGTGTGTATATGAGTGTGTATATGAGTGTGTATGTGTGTATATGAATGTGTATGAGTGTGTATGTGTGTATATGAGTGTGTATGTGTGTATATGAGTGTGTATGTGTGTATATGAGTGTGTATGTGTGTATATGAATGTGTATGAGTGTGTATGTGTGTATATGAGTGTGTATGTGTGTATATGAGTGTGTATGTGTGTATATGAGTGTGTATGTGTGTATATGAGTGTGTATGTGTGTATATGAGTGTGTGTGTGTGTATATGAATGTGTATATGAGTGTGTATGTGTGTATATGAGTGTGTATGTGTGTATATGAGTGTGTATATGAGTGTGTATGTGTGTATATGAGTGTATATATGAGTGTGTATGTGAGTGTGTATGTGTGTATATGAGTGTGTATGTGTGTATATGAGTGTGTATGTGTGTATATGAGTGTGTATGTGTGTATATGAGTGTGTATATGAATGTGTATGATTGTGTATGTGTGTATATGAGTGTGTATGTGTGTATATGAGTGTGTATGTGTGTATATGAGTGTGTATGTGTGTATATGAGTGTGTATATGAGTGTGTATATGAGTGTGTATATGAGTGTGTATATGAGTGTGTATGTGTGTATATGAATGTGTATGAGTGTGTATGTGTGTATATGAGTGTGTATGTGTGTATATGAGTGTGTATGTGTGTATATGAGTGTGTATGTGTGTATATGATGTGTATGAGTGTGTATGTGTGTATATGAGTGTGTATGTGTGTATATGAGTGTGTATGTGTGTATATGAGTGTGTATGTGTGTATATGAGTGTGTATGTGTGTATATGAGTGTGTGTGTGTGTATATGAATGTGTATGAGTGTGTATGTGTGTATATATGAGTGTGTATGTGTGTATATGAGTGTGTATATGAGTGTGTATGTGTGTATATGTGTATATGAGTGTGTATGTGTGTATATGAGTGTGTATGTGTGTATATGAGTGTATATATGAGTGTGTATGAGTGTGTATATGAGTGTGTATGTGTGTATATGAGTGTGTATGTGTGTATATGAGTGGGTATGTGTGTATATGAGTGTGTATGTGTGTATATGAGTGTGTATGTGTGTATATGAGTGTATATATGAGTGTGTATGAGTGTGTATATGAGTGTGTATGTGTGTATATGAGTGTGTATGTGTGTATATGAGTGTGTATGTGTGTATATGAGTGTGTATGTGTGTATATGAGTGTGTGTGTGTGTATATGAATGTGTATGAGTGTGTATGCGTGTATATATGAGTGTGTATGTGTGTATATGAGTGTGTATATGAGTGTGTATATGAGTGTGTATGTGTGTATATGAGTGTGTATGTGTGTATATGAGTGTGTATGTGTGTATATGAGTGTATATATGAGTGTGTATGAGTGTGTATATGAGTGTGTATGTGTGTATATGAGTGTGTATGTGTGTATATGAGTGTGTATGTGTGTATATGAGTGTGTATATGAGTGTGTATGTGTGTATATGAGTGTATATATGAGTGTGTATGTGAGTGTGTATGTGTGTATATGAGTGTGTATGTGTGTATATGAGTGTGTATGTGTGTATATGAGTGTGTATGTGTGTATATGAGTGTGTATGTGTGTATATGAATGTGTTTGAGTGTGTATGTGTGTATATGAGTGTGTATGTGTGTATATGAGTGTGTATGTGTGTATATGAGTGTGTATGTGTGTATATGAGTGTGTATGTGTGTATATGAGTGTGTATGTGTGTATATGAGTGTGTATGTTTGTATATGAATGTGTATGATGTGTATGTGTGTATATGAGTGTGTATGTGTGTATATGAGTGTGTATGTGTGTATATGAGTGTGTATGTGTGTATATGAATGTGTATGAGTGTGTATGTGTGTAATATGTGTGTATGTGTGTATATGAGTGTGTATGTGTGTATATGAGTGTGTATGTGTGTATATGAGTGTGTATGTGTGTATATGAGTGTGTGTGTGTGTATATGAATGTGTATGAGTGTGTATGTGTGTATATATGAGTGTGTATGTGTGTATATGAGTGTGTATATGAGTGTGTATGTGTGTATATGTGTATATGAGTGTGTATGTGTGTATATGAGTGTGTATGTGTGTATATGAGTGTATATATGAGTGTGTATGAGTGTGTATATGAGTGTGTATGTGTGTATATGAGTGTGTATGTGTGTATATGAGTGTTTATGTGTGTATATGAGTGTGTATGTGTGTATATGAGTGTATATATGAGTGTGTATGTGAGTGTGTATGTGTATATGAGTGTGTATGTGTGTATATGTGTGTGTATATGAGTGTGTATGTGTGTATATGAGTGTGTATGTGTGTATATGAGTGTGTATGTGTGTATATGAGTGTATATATGAGTGTGTATGTGAGTGTGTATGTGTGTATATGAGTGTGTATGTGTGTATATGTGTGTGTATATGAGTGTGTATGTGTGTATATGAGTGTGTATGTGTGTATATGTGTGTATATTTGAGTGTGTATGTGTGTATATGAGTGTGTATGTGTGTACTGTGTGTATATATGAGTGTGTATGTGTGTATATGAGTGTGTATGTGTGTATATGAGTGTGTATGTGTTTATATGAGTGTGTATGTGTGTATATGAGTGTATATATGAGTGTGTATGTGAGTGTGTATGTGTGTATATGAGTGTGTATGTGTGTATGTGTGTGTATATGAGTGTGTATGTGTGTATATAGTGTGTATGTGTGTATATATGTGTGTGTAGATGTATATGAGTGTGTATGTGTGTATATGAGTGTGTATGTGTGTATATGAGGTGTATGGTGTATATGAGTGTATATATGAGTGTGTATGAGTGTGTATATGAGTGTGTATTGTGTGTATATGAGTGTGTATGTGTGTATATGAGTGTGTATGTGTGTATATGAGTGTGTATATGAGTGTGTATGTGTGTATATGAGTGTATATATGAGTGTGTATGTGAGTGTGTATGTGTGTATATGAGTGTGTATGTGTGTATATGAGTGTGTATGTGTGTATATGAGTGTGTATGTGTATATGAGTGTGTATATGAATGTGTATGAGTGTGTATGTGTGTATATGAGTGTGTATGTGTGTATATGAGTGTGTAATGTGTGTATATGAGTGTGTATGTGTGTATATGAGTGTGTATATGAGTGTGTATATGAGTGTGTATATGAGTGTGTATGTGTGTATATGAATGTGTATGAGTGTGTATGTGTGTATATGAGTGTGTATGTGTGTATATGAGTGTGTATGTGTGTATATGAGTGTGTATGTGTGTATATGAATGTGTATGAGTGTGTATGTGTGTTATAGAGTTGTATAGTATGTGTGTATATGAGTGTGTATGTGTGTATATGAGTGTGTATGTGTGTATATGAGTGTGTGTGTGTGTATATGAATGTGTATATGAGTGTGTATGTGTGTATATGAGTGTGTATGTGTGTATATGAGTGTGTATATGAGTGTGTATGTGTGTATATGAGTGTATATATGAGTGTGTATGTGAGTGTGTATGTGTGTATATGAGTGTGTATGTGTGTATATGAGTGTGTATGTGTGTATATGAGTGTGTATGTGTGTATATGAGTGTGTATATGAATGTGTATGATTGTGTATGTGTGTATATGAGTGTGTATGTGTGTATATGAGTGTGTATGTGTGTATATGAGTGTGTATGTGTGTATATGAGTGTGTATATGAGTGTGTATATGAGTGTGTATATGAGTGTGTATGTGTGTATATGAATGTGTATGAGTGTGTATGTGTGTATATGAGTGTGTTGTGTGTATATGAGTGTGTATGTGTGTATATGAGTGTGTATGTGTGTATATGAATGTGTATGAGTGTGTATGTGTGTATATGAGTGTGTATGTGTGTATATGAGTGTGTATGTGTGTATATGAGTGTGTATGTGTGTATATGAGTGTGTATGTGTGTATATGAGTGTGTGTGTGTGTATATGAATGTGTATGAGTGTGTATGTGTGTATATATGAGTGTGTATGTGTGTATATGAGTGTGTATGTGTGTATATGTGTATATGAGTGTGTATGTGTGTATATGAGTGTGTATGTGTGTATATGAGTGTATATATGAGTGTGTATGAGTGTGTATATGAGTGTGTATGTGTGTATATGAGTGTGTATGTGTGTATATGAGTGGGTATGTGTGTATATGAGTGTGTATGTGTGTATATGAGTGTGTATGTGTGTATATGAGTGTATATATGAGTGTGTATGAGTGTGTATATGAGTGTGTATGTGTGTATATGAGTGTGTATGTGTGTATATGAGTGTGTATGTGTGTATATGAGTGTGTGTGTGTGTATATGAATGTGTATGAGTGTGTATGCGTGTATATATGAGTGTGTATGTGTGTATATGAGTGTGTATATGAGTGTGTATATGAGTGTGTATGTGTGTATATGAGTGTGTATGTGTGTATATGAGTGTGTATGTGTGTATATGAGTGTATATATGAGTGTGTATGAGTGTGTATATGAGTGTGTATGTGTGTATATGAGTGTGTATGTGTGTATATGAGTGTGTATGTGTGTATATGAGTGTGTATATGAGTGTGTATGTGTGTATATGAGTGTATATATGAGTGTGTATGTGAGTGTGTATGTGTGTATATGAGTGTGTATGTGTGTATATGAGTGTGTATGTGTGTATATGAGTGTGTATGTGTGTATATGAGTGTGTATGTGTGTATATGAATGTGTTTGAGTGTGTATGTGTGTATATGAGTGTGTATGTGTGTATATGAGTGTGTATGTGTGTATATGAGTGTGTATGTGTGTATATGAGTGTGTATGTGTGTATATGAGTGTGTATGTGTGTATATGAATGTGTATGAGTGTGTATGTGTGTATATGAGTGTGTATGTGTGTATATGAGTGTGTATGTGTGTATATGAGTGTGTATGTGTGTATATGAATGTGTATGAGTGTGTATGTGTGTATATGAGTGTGTATGTGTGTATATGAGTGTGTATGTGTGTATATGAGTGTGTATGTGTGTATATGAGTGTGTATGTGTGTATATGAGTGTGTGTGTGTGTATATGAATGTGTATGAGTGTGTATGTGTGTATATATGAGTGTGTATGTGTGTATATGAGTGTGTATATGAGTGTGTATGTGTGTATATGTGTATATGAGTGTGTATGTGTGTATATGAGTGTGTATGTGTGTATATGAGTGTATATATGAGTGTGTATGAGTGTGTATATGAGTGTGTATGTGTGTATATGAGTGTGTATGTGTGTATATGAGTGTGTATGTGTGTATATGAGTGTATATATGAGTGTGTATGTGAGTGTGTATGTGTGTATATGAGTGTGTATGTGTGTATATGTGTGTGTATATGAGTGTGTATGTGTGTATATGAGTGTGTATGTGTGTATATGAGTGTGTATGTGTGTATATGAGTGTATATATGAGTGTGTATGTGAGTGTGTATGTGTGTATATGAGTGTGTATGTGTGTATATGTGTGTGTATATGAGTGTGTATGTGTGTATATGAGTGTGTATGTGTGTATATGTGTGTATATTTGAGTGTGTATGTGTGTATATGAGTGTGTATGTGTGTATATGTGTGTATATATGAGTGTGTATGTGTGTATATGAGTGTGTATGTGTGTATATGAGTGTGTATGTGTTTATATGAGTGTTGTATGTGTGTATATGAGTGTATATATGAGTGTGTATGTGAGTGTGTATGTGTGTATATGAGTGTGTATGTGTGTATGTGTGTGTATATGAGTGTGTATGTGTGTATATGAGTGTGTATGTGTGTATATGAGTGTGTATGTGTGTATATGAGTGTGTATGTGTGTATATGAGTGTGTATGTGTGTATATGAGTGTGTATGTGTGTATATGAGTGTATATATGAGTGTGTATGTGAGTGTGTATGTGTGTATATGAGTGTGTATGTGTGTATATGTGTGTGTATATGAGTGTGTATGTGTGTATATGAGTGTGTATGTGTGTATATGAGTGTGTATGTGTGTATATGAGTGTATATATGAGTGTGTATGTGAGTGTGTATGTGAGTATATGAGTGTGGTATGTGTGTATATGTGTGTGTATATGAGTGTGTATTTGTGTATATGAGTGTGTATGTGTGTATATGTGTGTATATTTGAGTGTGTATGTGTGTATATGAGTGTGTATGTGTGTATATGTGTGTATATATGAGTGTGTATGTGTGTATATGAGTGTGTATGTGTGTATATGAGTGTGTATGTGTTTATATGAGTGTGTATGTGTGTATATGAGTGTATATATGAGTGTGTATGTGAGTGTGTATGTGTGTATATGAGTGTGTATGTGTGTATATGTGTGTGTATATGAGTGTGTATGTGTGTATATGAGTGTGTATGTGTGTATATGTGTGATATTTGAGTGTGTATGTGTGTATATGAGTGTGTATGTGTGTATATGTGTGTGTATATGTGTGTGTATATGAGTGTGTATGCTTCCGTGTGTGTAATGTTTACAGTTCCGGCTTAAAGCGGTGGGTGCTTGCAATGTAAATGCTGAGTTTGTGAATAAATTTGAGCGCTGAGCTATCTGCCCTGGAGGAGGGATGGAGGGAGAGGAGGAGAGCCTGCATATTCCCGGAAAACATTTAAATATGCACATCACTGTTTCTTTCACAGCCTTTCTCCCCTGCTTTCGTTTCACTGCTTTCCTCCTTGTGCTCTTCTCTGCCTCTCTCTTTCCTTCAACTCTCTCTCCTCTTTCACGTCAATCCACCCTCTCTCCTGATCTCGCTCCCTCTCTTCATGAAGCATTCTCAGGTAGATGAATATGAAGCAGCATCTGTTATTGGGCTTTAAATCAACCCCACAACAACCTACGTATCTCCCTGTCCCCTCTCCTTCTCTCTCTCCCCCCTCTCCTTCTCTCTCTCCCCCCTCTCCTTCTCTCTCTCCCTCCCCCCTCTCCTTCTCTCTCTCCCTCCCCCCTCTCCTTCTCTCTCTCCCTCCCCCCTCTCCTTCTCTCTCTCCCTCCCCTCTCCTTCTCTCTCTCTCCCCCCTCTCCTTAACTCTCTCCCCTCTCCTTCTCTCTCCCGCCTCTCCTTCTCTCTCCCGCCTCTCCTTCTCTCCCCCGCCCCTCTCCTTCTCTCTCCTCTCCCTCTCTCCTCTCCTTTCTCTCTCCTCTCCTCTCTCCTCTCCTTCTCTCTCCTCTCCCTCTCTCCTCTCCTTCTCTCTCTCCTCTCCTCTCTCCTTCTCTCTCTCCCCCTCTCCTTTTCTCTCTCCCCCCTCTCCTTTTCTCTCTCCCCCTCTCCCCCCTCTCCTTCTCGCTCTCCTCTCTCTCCCCCCTCTGCTTCTCTCTCTCCCCCTCTCCTTCTCTCTCTCCCCCCTCTCCTTCTCTCTCTCCCCCCTCTCCTTCTCTCTCTCCCCCTCTTCTTCACTCTCCCCCCTCTCCTTCACTCTCTCCCCCCTCTCCTTCACTCTCTCCCCCCTCTCCTTCACTCTCTCCCCCCTCTCCTCTCTCCCCCTCTCCCGCCCCTCTCCTTCTCTCTCCTCTCCCTCTCTCCTCTCCTTCTCTCTCTCCTCTCCTCCCTCCTTCTCTCTCTCCCCCTCTCCCCCTCTCCTTCTCTCTCTCCCCCCTCTCATTCTCGCTCTCCTCCCTCTCCTGCTCTCTCCCCCTCTCCCCCCTCTCCTTCTCTCTCTCCCCTCTCCTTCTCTCTCTCTCAACTCTCCTTCTCTCTCTCCCCCTCTCCTTCTCTCTCCCCCCTTTCCTTGTCTCTCCCCCCTCTCCTTGTCTCTCCCTCCTCTCCTTGTCTCTCCCCCCTCTCCTTGTCTCTCCCCCCTCTCCCTTGTCTCTCCCCTCTCCTTGTCTCTCCCCCTCTCCTTGTCTCTCTCCCCCTTTCCTTCTCTCTCTCCCCCCTCTCCTTCTCTCTCTCCCTCTTCTTCTCTCTCTCCCCCCTCTCCTTCTCTCTCCCCCGCTCTCCTTCTCTCTCCCCCCGCTCTCCTTCTCTCTCCCCCCCGCTCTCCTTCTCTCTCCCCCCGCTCTCCTTCTCTCTCCCCCTTCTCTTTCCCCCTCTCCTTCTCTCTCCCCCGCTCTCCTTCTCTCTCCCCCGCTCTCCTTCTCTCTCCCCCTCTCATTCTCTCTCCCCCCTCTCCTTCTCTCTCTCCCCGCTCTCCTTCTCTCTCCTCCCTGTCCTTCTCTCTCCTCCATCTCCTTCTCTCTCCCCCTTCTCCTTCTCTCTCTCGCTCTTGCACTCCCCCCCTCTGTCTCTCTCTCTCTCCCTTCAGCAAGCATTAAGCCACTCTGATCAGATCATAGAGAAAATGTCATTCTATACATTATTAATATAGAATTCCTGTTAGTTATGCAGAATTAAGCAGGGGCATACAGGAATCATGGTGCTCGTGTGTGGAATGATCTGCATATTTAAGCTTTCTGTCTCATTAATATATCTACAATCATTAGCACGTTTAAACCCAACTTTATTCTAATGTTTAAAGTGTAATATTAATATTACATTGATGTGATATATTGGGTTGGATATCTAGGCTGCGTTTACACAGGCAGCCCAATTCTGATCTTTTGCCTAACTATTGTTAAAAGATCAATTAGTGGCAAAAGATCAGAATTGGGCTGCCTGGGTAAATGCAGCCATAGAGATCCCTAATGAGCCAGTCACTAGCGGCAGCTGACCCAGTCCCACTCAGTCCCAAGGTTAGGGTTATTTAGGGAAGGCCAAGTCTCTAAACAAGTCCTATAGATTAGTATGAAATAGATGTTAAAAAGAACTAGCTAACTGTGTCTGACTGATATTGTAAGGCCATTGAATCTCACCTCCAAGAGGTCCTCAGTGACACACACTGACAGATGAATACATACTCACACACATATACATACTAGTGTTGAGCGATTAGTGTTTTTTGAGGTCAGTTCGGTTTTGGTTCGACTATTAGAAAATCAAAAGGGTTTCGATTTTTTGATTTTATATTTATTTTTTACATTAAATGCATTAGGAAAGAATGACATTACAATGGTTCTAGAGTTTTTTTAATGGAAATTCAAGGTGAACATTCAATTGCCAAAACATAAAAAATATTCAATATTCTCTGTCAGGTCCACATTGGGTAGACATAAGTAGAAAAATATGAAATAATAATAATAGTTGTTTTTATTTGATTACTTAATATTTTACTTTAAAGTCCTCATCTCAGTTCAGGCTGTAGCAGTCAGCTAGCCAGACCATCTAATATTATCTGTACTCCCCATACTGTACTGTCTTTAGTCATGCTATTAAGCTAGCCTGCCTAAGTGTGCTGCAGAGCTTTCTGACAAGATTATTTGACTAGTTCTTCAAAGTACACAAGGCATACTTTCTGTCCCTCTCGTAGTTATGTTGTGTACATTCCTCTCTCATGCGATCTGTGTGTATCTAACTTAACATAGCAGGCGTAAAAACGGATCCGTCCAGAGATCTGTATATAATGAGATACTCATGTCTCCGCCACATTGAGAGTCCCAAAGGCGGGAAGGCAGGCGATAAGCTTAGGTCCAAAATAAGGCCATGCATTGGTTTATTTTGGACAGATTTTGGTGAGAGTGAAACCTAATACAACCCCCCCCCCCCCCCCCCCCACACACACACACACACACACAGTAGACACGTACTTGTAAGGGATGTGTTTGCTGCCGTTGACCAGAGCCAGGATGACGTTCCCCAGGGCAGACAGAGACAGACACAGCCCTGCTGCTGTGGTGCTGCTACTACCACTGCTGTCCCTGCCCTTCCCTCCTCCCAGCACCTTCACACAGCTGCCCAGGTCTATCAGGTGGAGCCTACTGCGACCTCCTGACACTGGAGAGAGAGGGAGGGGAGGGAGGGCAGGGGGGAGAGAGAGAGTGAAAGGAGGGCAAGGGGGGAGAGAGAGCGAGAGAGGAGGGAGGGCAGGGGAGAGAGCGAAAGGTGGGGAAGGTGGTGAGAGAGAGAGGGGGAGAGAGGGAGACAGCGGGGAGGGGGAGGGGGAGTGAGAGGGCGGGGAGGGAGAAAGAGAAGGAGGAGAGAGAGAGAGGGAGGGAGAGAGGGGGAGAGAGACAGCGGGGAAGAGGAGAGAGAGAAGGAGAGAAAATGAGGGGAGGGAGAAAGAGACGGAGGAGAGAGGGGGAGGGAGAGAGGGGGAGAGAGGGAGACAGCGGGGAGGGGGAGAGAGAGAAGGAGAGGGAGAAAGAGATGGAGGAGAGAAAGGGAAGTGAAAAAGGGGTGCGCAAGAGAGATATTAATTATTATTATTAATCGTTGTGCCTAACATATATTTTTTTGTATTTCACAGTGTGTTAGGAAACCCAGTAACAGTCTTTCACAGTGTGACAGGAAACCCAGTAACAGTATTTCACAGTGTGTTAGGAAACCCAGTAACAGTCTTTCACAGTGTGTTAGGAAACCCAGTAACAGTCTTTCACAGTGTGACAGGAAACCCAGTAACAGTATTTCACAGTGTGTTAGGAAACCCAGTAACAGTCTTTCACAGTGTGTTAGGAAACCCAGTAACAGTCTTTCACAGTGTGTTAGGAAACCCAGTAACAGTCTTTCACAGTGTGTTAGGAAAACCAGTAACAGTTTTCACAGTGTGTTAGGAAACCAAGTAACAGTATTTCACAGTGTGTTAGGAAACCCAGTAACAGTATTTCACAGTGTGTTAGGAAACCCAGTAACAGTATTTCACAGTGTGTTAGGAAACCCAGTAACTGTATTTCACAGTGTGTTAGGAAACCCAGTAACAGTCTTTCACAGTGTGTTAGGAAACCCAGTAACAGTATTTCACAGTGTGTTAGGAAACCCAGTAACAGTATTTCACAGTGTATTAGGAAACCCAGTAACAGTCTTTCAGTGTGTTAGGAAACCCAGTAACAGTATTTCACAGTGTGTTAGGAAACCCAGTAACAGTCTTTCACAGTGTGTTAGGAAACCCAGTAACAGTATTTCAGTGTGTTAGGAAACCCAGTAACAGTCTTTCACAGGGTGTTAGGAAACCCAGTAACAGTCTTTCACAGTGTGACAGGAAACGAGCGCGCGCACACACACACACACACACACACACACACACACACACACACACACACAGGTTTGTGTTCAGCTACGTGGTCCTTTTCCTGTCAACACATTACCTGTTGGGAGCGGGGAGGAGGAGTGTGTGGGAATGTGTGTGGGCGTGCGTGCACACGTGTGTGTGTGTGTGTAGAATCAAACAGTACAGCACGATGGATATGTAGTACCCTTCTACAACCAACATACTCCAACAAGAGAAGTCTGAATGTCACGCCTTGACCATAGAGAGCCTTTTTATTCTCTATTTTGGTTAGGTCGGGGTGTGACTAGCTATGGGGGTGTTCCTATCTAGGTTGTTTACTTCTATGTTGTCCTGGTATGGTTCCCAATCAGAGGCAGCTGTTTATCGTTGTCTCTGATTGGGGATCATATTTAGGCAGACATTTCCCCACTGTGTTTTGTGGGATCTTGTTTATGTGTAGTTGCCTGTGAGCACTTCATAGCTTCACGTTTTGTTTGTTCTTTATTGTTTTAGTGCGTTTCATTGAATAAACATGTGGAGCCCAAAAGACAACCCAAAACCCCAAAAAATGTTTGTGGGGGGGCACACGGGGTGGTCGGCGGAGCCGGGGAGTGAACCAGAATCAGTCTGGGAGAAGAGGGAGAAATTGGAGGAGAGTGACCGGAGAGAGTCAGAGACCGTCAGTGAGCTGATGGAGAAATTGGAGGAGAGAGAAATGAGAGAGTTGTTGTGTTGGTGTATGATGCACGACATTCGCCCTAAGGAGCGTGTTATCAGTCTGATGCCACCTGAGTCAGCTCTCCGTACTCGTCCTGAGGAGCGTGCTATCAGTCTAGTAAAATCTGTGCCAGATCCACGCACCAGGTCTCCAGTACGCCTCCCCAGCCCAGTACGTCCTGCGCCTGCTCCTCGCACTCACCGTGCGGAGGTTGTCATCTGTTCGGTACCAGTTGTGCCGGTTCTACGCACCAGGTCTCCAGTACGCCTTCCCAGCCCGGTACGTTCTGTGCCTGCTCCTCGCACTTGCCCCGAAGTGCATGTCACCAGTCCGGTGCCACGCACCCGGCAACGGTCCCCAGTCCAGAGCTTCCTGCGACGGTCCACGGTCCAGAACCTCCAGCTCCAGGGCAGGAGCCTTCGTCTGCGCCGGTACCCAGTCCAGGCACGGCATCCAGTCTCGCTCCAGGGCAGGAGCCTTCCTCTGTAACGGTACCCAGTCCAGGCGTCCAGTCCCGCTTCAAGGCTGGAGCCTTCCTCTGCGCCGGTGCCCAGTACAGGCACAGCGGCCAACCCAGCTCCTTGGCCGGGGCCCTCCTCTGCGCCAAGGCCCAGTCCGGGCACGGCGTTTTACCCGGCTCCATGGCCGGACACGTGATCTGGGCGGGGGAAAAGACCAGCACCGGAGCCGCACTGTCACCGAGGCAGCTGTTTATCGTTGTCTCTGATTGGGGATCATATTTAGGCAGACATTTCCCCACTGTGTTTTGTGGGATCTTGTTTATGTGTAGTTGCCTGTGAGCACTTCATAGCTTCACGTTTTGTTTGTTCTTTATTGTTTTAGTGCGTTTCATTGAATAAACATGTGGAACCCATATCGCGCTGCGCTTTGGTCCGAATGTTCTTACGACAATCGTGACACCGAAGTTAAATCAGAAGTGTAAAAGCTGGGTGTAAAAGCTGGGTGTAAAAGCTGGGTGTAAAAGCTGGGTGTAAAAGCTGGGTGTAACTGTAATACATTCAAAGTGCTAAAAAAAGCTCTCTTTAAAACATATTAGCTGGCTCTTGACAGACATCCTGAAACATTAAATTGTTATTCCCTCCATAAGTTTACTTTAGCATGTGCCAACAAGGCTGTTCATACAAAGTCGACTCCTATTTCTCTTACAGTGCCTTCGGAAAGTATTCAGACCCCTTGACTTTTTCTACATTTTGTTACGTTACAGCCTTATTCTAAAATGGATTAAATAAAACAAATTACTCAGTCTACACACAATACTCCATAATGACAAAGCGAAAACAGGTTTAGAAAGAAAATAGCACATTCTTTGAATTAAAAAACAGAAACACAGTACCAGTGCGGACACACCTACTCCAGGGTTTTTCTTTCTTTCTTTACTATTTTATACATTGTAGAATAACAGTGAAGACATTAAAACTATGAAATAACACACATGGAATCCTGTAGTAACCAAAAAAGTGTTAAAAAAAATCAAATCTAAATATATTTTATATTTGAGATTCTTCAAATAGCCACCCTTTGCCTTGATGACAGCTTTGCACATTCTCTCAACCAGCTTCCCAAATATGCTGAGTACTTGTTGGCTGGTTTTCCATCACTCCGCGGTCCGACACATCCCAAACCATTTCCTTGTGGAGGTCGTGGGATTGTGGAGGCCAAGTCATCTGATGCAGCACTCCATCCCCCTCTCCTTCTTGGTAAAATTGTAAGGACTGACGCTGGAGTCGAGAAGCAGGTACAGGGAGTCAAACATTTAATGAGGAACAGACAAGGAACAAGACAGGACCAAGACAGGAACAAGACAGGAACAGCGTCAGCACACGGGTAACAAAATGACCTGCGAATGTTAATGGAGAAGCGGGGAACAGACAGATATAGGGAAGGAAATAACACAGGTGATTGAGTCCAGGAGTCCAAATGATCACTGATGCGAGTGACGAGGGAAGCAGGTGTGCGTAATGATGGTGGCAGGAGTGCGTAATGCTGGGGAGCCCGGCACCCATGAGCGCCAGAGGGAAAGAGCGGGAGCAGGCGTGACAAAAATAGCACTTTACACAGCCTCATGGGGGTGTGTTGGGTCATTGTCCCGTTGAAAAACAAATCATATCCCATCTGGATTGGGCTTAGTGGGACTGGCCTATCGCTGCAGAATGCTGTGGTAGCTATGCTGGTTAAGTGTTCCTTAAATTCTAAATAAATCAGACAGTGTCAACCGCAAAACACCCCCACACCATAACACCTCCTCCTCCATGCTTTATGGTGGGAAATACACAGAGATCATCTGTTCACCCACAAACCGTCTCACAAAGACACAGTGGTTGGAACCAAAAATCTCCTTTAGTAGTGGTTTCTTTGCAGCAATTCGACCACGAAGGCCTGACTCACGCAGTCTCCTCTGAACTGTTGATGTTGAGATGTGTCTGTTACTTAAACTCCGTGAAGCATTTATTTGGGCAGCAGTTTCTGAGGCTGGTAACTCTAATTCACGTATCCTCTGCAGCAGAGATAACTCTGGGTCTTCCATTCCTGTGGCGGTCATCATGAGCGCCAGTTTCATCATAACGCTTCATGGTTTTTGCAACTGTACTTGAAGAAACTTTCAAAGTTCTTGAAATGTTCCGTATTGACTGATCTTCATGTCTTAAAATAATGATGGACTTTCATTTCTCTTTGCTTATTTAAGCTGTTCTTGCCATAATATGGACTTATATGGTATTTTACCAAATAGAGGTATCTTCTGTATACCCCCCTACCTTGTCACAACACAACTGATGGGCTCAAACGCTGTCAAGCCTCCTACCTCTCTTCCCCCCCTGGCATTCGAGGGCGCCAGGCTGTCCTGCAATGCCACTATCATTACTCACACCTGACTTCCCTCGTCACGTGCATCAGCAAATTATTGGACTCACCTGGACTCAATCACATGTGCATTACCTCCCCTATATGTGTCAGTTCCCTGCTCTGTTCACCTGGACTCAATCACCTGTTATTACCTCCCCTATATGTGTCAGATCCCTGCTCTGTTCACCTGGACTCAATCACCTGTTATTACCTCCCCTATATGTGTCAGTTCCCTGCTTTATTCACCTGGACTCAATCACCTGTTATTACCTCCCCTATATGTGTCAGTTCCCTGCTCTGTTCACCTGGACTCAATCACATGTGCATTACCTCCCCTATATGTGTCAGTTCCCTGCTCTATTCACCTGGACTCAATCACCTGTTATTACCTCCCCTATATGTGTCAGTTCCCTGCTCTGTTCCCCACTGCTGTATGCATCGTTTTACGTCTGTGTTTTACCCGGTTCTGACACTGTTCCTGTTTTCATGTCTGTTCCGATTAAATGTTGACTCTCCATACCTGCTTCTCATCTCCAGCGTCAGTCCTTACAGAATGCAGCAGCCATCAAATGAAGCATATGGGAGTGCTGGCGTTTCGGTTGGTGGTGACGTCGGGTCCGGGGGCTGCCGCCGTTGGAACCGGGGGTGCCTTAGCTGGATCGTCGGGCTTCCATGCCCTAGCCAGATCGAGAGGTTTCCATGCCCTAGCCGGATCGAGAGGTTTCCATGCCCTAGCCGGATCGAGAGGTTTCCATGCCCTAGCCGGATCGTCGGGCTTCCATGCCCTAGCCGGATCGAGAGGTTTCCATGCCCTAGCCGGATCGAGAGGTTTCCATTCCCTAGCCGGATCGAGAGGTTTCCATTCTCTAGCCGGATCGAGAGGTTTCCATTCTCTAGCCGGATCGAGAGGTTTCCATGCCCTAGCCGGATCGAGAGGTTTCCATGCCCTAGCCGGATCGAGAGGTTTCCATGCCCTAGCCGGATCGAGAGGTTTCCATGCCCTAGCCGGATCGAGAGGTTTCCATTCTCTAGCCGGATCGAGAGGTTTCCATTCTCTAGCCGGATCGAGAGGTTTCCATGCCCTAGCCGGATCAAGAGGTTTCCATGCCCTAGCCGGATCGAGAGGTTTCCATGCCCTAGCCGGATCGAGAGGTTTCCATTCTCTAGCCGGATCGAGAGGTTTCCATTCTCTAGCCGGATCGAGAGGTTTCCATGCCCTAGCCGGATCGAGAGGTTTCCATGCCCTAGCCGGATCGAGAGGTTTCCATGCCCTAGCCGGATCGAGAGGTTTCCATGCCCTAGCCGGATCGAGAGGTTTCCATTCTCTAGCCGGATCGAGAGGTTTCCATGCCCTAGCCGGATCAAGAGGTTTCCATGCCCTAGCCGGATCGAGAGGTTTCCATGCCCTAGCCGGATCGAGAGGTTTCCATTCTCTAGCCGGATCGAGAGGTTTCCATTCTCTAGCCGGATCGAGAGGTTTCCATGCCCTAGCCGGATCGAGAGGTTTCCATGCCCTAGCCGGATCGAGAGGTTTCCATGCCCTAGCCGGATCGAGAGGTTTCCATGCCCTAGCCGGATCGAGAGGTTTCCATGCCCTAGCCGGATCGAGAGGTTTCCATGCCCTAGCCGGATCGAGAGGTTTCCTTGCCCTAGCCGGATCGAGAGGTTTCCTTGCCCCGGTTGGCTCGGAAGGCGCACAACCCACGTCACGCTTCAGCCGGATCGTCAGGCTACCAAGCCTCAGCAGGATTGCCAGGATCCCACGCCTGGCTTGTCCAGACCCGTGCCTCAGCCGGCCCGTCAGGCTCACCCAGCTAGAGGGGGTTATACACAGGCTTCCTTGTGTATGCTCAAGGTCAGTCAATAATGAACACCTCTCTGGGCCCCCACAGTACATGTATATCCAATTTACCTTCTCAGAGCAATCTTTGTGTCCAAGTGTGTGTCAGTGTATTAATGTGTGCATGAGTGTGTGTGTGTGTGCATGTCTCTCCGTCTGTGTGAATGTGTGTGAGTAGCTGTTCCAACGAGCGGTAAAGATTTACTTTGACTTCATATCCATAACGCATTTATATAAATATCTATAAGCATTTCATGAACGTGTTATAACAGGTCCCAAGCGTATTATTAAATGTTAATGAAATCTATCCAAAGCATATATTAGTGAACATGCCAAAAGGCCAAATCATGTTTTGAGAATGATGCTGATATGTAGCCTGTACCAGACCCATTTCCCCCACCGGCCAGTAAAGGCCTGTGACTTACCTTCTTCTTCTTCTCCTCACGGAGGTCAATGGGGCATGAAGGTCTCCACAGGGTGGACTTCTCAGGGTAAAGTTTACGGATCAAAAGCGTGTAGTTCAGTGTCATCTCAATAACTCTTTCGTAACTTATTAACAGCCCTCCTCCACATCACAATTAAGTTGGTCACACTGGTCTATAACGGACACATAAAGGGTCTATGTATGAATTATATGCAGTCAAAGTAAAGTCAAACATATTTTCCCATTGCATTTGACATTTTTGTCCAGAGCGACTTACAGTATACATTTTCATACCTTTTTTCCCCATACTGGTCCCCCATGGGAATCGAACCCATAAGCCTGGAGTTGCAAGCACGAAGCCGAAGAATCCTACTATTGACATTTTCCAGTTTGACTTTTCTTGAATAGATTTAACAAAGACTAATATTCAAAGCATTCAAATTAAATTCCTAATTTCAGACTCATAGCTAGCAACAACTATTTTAGTGAGTAAAACGTACTAATATGAAGTGTGAAAATGCTAATATAGGTACCATTGATTTGCATTGGATTTCTGCCACAAATGCAAAAAAGTTAATGGGGGGGTCTTTAAAAAAATATTGTCCATTAACAGGAACAGCACCATCTAGTGGTCAGAACCAGGTAATATCAGGATGCAGAATGGGACATGAACCTAACAACTTCAATGACTCATTTCTCTGAACGGGGGAACACCACCAATTTCACTGAGAATTCATTACAAAAGATGAAGAAACAATACTACATACTACTTGTCAGACAGAGAGAACTGATACGATATACTCGTTGTTGGGTTGGGATTAGCGTGGCGTGTGTGGGTTCCGTGGGTGGATTCTGACCATGTATTTGTATTCCTCATGTCTTACTCATTGTTAGTAAAAAGTTTAGTCCAAATCGGATGTTAGGTACTATATTTATTGAATATTATACAAATCCTATAAATTAAAATGGCAAATTTGGGAGCAATCAATTAGCTTAATTTCTCAGAGACCAAATCATATTTAAACAAAATAATATTGCAGGAATGCAAATCTTATATGTTTCTAACTACAGAAGCGATTTCAAAACAATTTGAGATGGTGGGTGTCATGGTTTGTTGAAATGACATGGAACGACCCTGCATAGAATTCATTCATAGACCTTTAATGTTGGTGTTATAGAACAGTGGCAAACTGCACAGTTAACTAGTATTACGTGCTTAGCTATAAATGCTTTATAAATTGAAAAAATGTATTTGACTTTGACTGCATAGAATTCCTACATAGACTTTTCATGTGTGCATTATAGACCATTATGACCAAATGAATTGTGATGTGGAGGAGGGCAGTTAATGAGTTACGAAAGAGTTCTGACGTACAGAAGGATCTTAACGTGAGCCAGTTTGCTACAGCAGGAGAATAATCATGCAGCATCAGGAAATGCGAATTATTATGTGCGTCATAATTAATATACATTTTTGTAGTTGATACATACTTTGTGAGGGCAAATCAAGTCTGAAATGTCAAAGTGGAAATTACAAACTTTAGAAGCTTTTTTACAACTCAAATACACTCCAAAAGAGTGATCAAATTATGATCCTACATCTGTATGACCCTCGACTACACCATTTGATCCGTAAAATGTAACTTGAGGATTCAATCTCCTCGGTGAGAAGAAGAAGAAGATGGATCACGGGCCTATACCGGCCGTGGAGAAATGGGGCTGGTACAGGCCAACAACACATTCTCCTAGCCATGTTATCAAGCATCTCACTACGCTATCACACACTATTTATTCCCTCAAAAGGGCTCGTGACATCACACTGTATAATTAGCACGGAGACAGTCTCACTGACAACCTGGGACACGACAGATACAGCGGGAGTCAAACTCAAACGAGCCCAGAGCTGCAGAGGATGAGATACAGGCGATCTGAAGCACACTCTCCCAGCTGTCGTTGATGAATGTCTTTAGTTTGTGTTTATTATCAAATCATCACAGATGATATTATTTTTTTTAAACTATAAATATATAGTATCTATAAATATATAGTATCAATCAGTACAGTTTAGGGTGACATTTTCATTATTTTACTTCTATTATAAAGAACGGTAGTGTCCATTAAAGTGTGTGTGTGTGTGTGTCTGTGTCTGTGTGTGTGTGTGTGTGTGTGTGTCTGTGTGTGTGTGTGTGTGTGTGTGTGTGTCTGTGTGTGTGTAGTACTCACTCCCTCCCTTGCCAGTCTTCTCCATGCGGTACTGGTAGATGTGCAGTGTGAACAGCATGTGTGAGTTGAGATGCTCCTCCGGGTCGGAGTCAGCTCTGTTGCTATAGCGAGCTGCTATGGCTGCATCCAGGAAGAAGGCTGCTTTCTCTGGCGTGGGGGCTCGCAGCTCACTCTGGTTCTGGAGCTGGGAAGAACATTACAGAGTAGGTGAGAAAAGACACTTTCATTCTTTAGTAAATTTGACTTTGGTTTCACTATTAGGAGAAAAAAATACTAATTTTACAAACGACAGTCATTTCTGTGTGTTTGTGTAAGTGTGTGTGTGCGTACGTGTGATGCAGTGTGTAGTGTCTGTAGAGTGAGACTCACATTATCACTAAACTGCTGCGGGGTATCATTACAGCATGAGATTATCTCAGATTAGCTAGGGTTTACACTGATACCCCTGTCTCACACACAATACTCCTATCAACATTTAACCACACACACTAATCCTATCAACATATAACCACACACACACACGAATGCACCCACACACACTAATCGCATCTACATTTAACATAATGGTGATAAAATCCTGTCTGTCTGTTTCTCTTATTGATGTTTAGAAAAGACACAATGATAATCCCTAAATGAGCAGAAAGCTATACCAGCTAAGGGCAACACAGTTTGACAACCACATTAAGACCCAAGGCTGCCAAATCACACATGCTCACGAGCCCCCGCCCCCCCCCCACCTCCCTCCCTTCCTCCATTATGAAGCATAGTTGCTAAATCAACCCGGAAGAGAAAAGCACCAATTGAGGATCAATCCACACAGGGGGATAGATAACTGGTGGGTTAGCTGGCAGTGTTCTGATTCTTTTATGAAGTTTGCGGTTTTGCTCTTCTCTACAGATAAGGTGTGTGTATGTGTGTGTGTGTGCATGCATGTGTGTGCACAAGTGCTTGTGTATGTGTGTATGTACAAGCACTTGCATGCATGCGTGTGTAAAAATGCATATGTTTGTGCGTATGAGCGTGCACATGTGTGTGCCTCTCTGCATGTGTGTGTGTGTGTCTCCATAGAGACAGTGTTAGGTTAAAAACAGCCAGCTAAGACAACAGAGCCTAGTGCCTGGGGGTAGACACACAGAGATATATCATAATATACTACTACAGTGCTCTAGGTCTGATACTGCCATCCTCACACACAGTCCTCCAGCTGCCTTAGCAGTGTGGGTTTCCTTTGACAACACCACAGTTAGTTACAGCAGAGGAAAACTCTAGAGGAGCCACAGCACTCTCCTAGTCTCAACCATGGGAGATTCTCAGCAGAGTAAAACACGAGAGGAGCCACAGCACTCTCCTAGTCTCAACCATGGGAGATTCTCAGCAGAATAAAACACGAGAGGAGCCACAGCACTCTCCTAGTCTCAACCATGGGAGATTCTCAGCAGAGTAAAACACGAGAGGAGCCACAGCACTCTCCTAGTCTCAACCATGGGAGATTCTCAGCAGAGTAAAACACGAGAGGAGCCACAGCACTCTCCTAGTCTCAACCATGGGAGATTCTCAGCAGAGGAAAACTCTAGAGGAGCCACAGCACTCTACTAGTCTCAACCATGGGAGATTCTCAGCAGAGGAAAACACGAGAGGAGCCACAGCACTCTCCTAGTCTCAACCATGGGAGATTCTCAGCAGAGGAAAACACTAGAGGAGCCACAGCACTCTACTAGTCTCAACCATGGGAGATTCTCAGCAGACTACCTCTGTCGCTCTCCTTGTAGTCTTGTGGATTCATCATGAGTTACTTCATGTTACCGTCTCTCTCTGTGTTCAGCATGGACCCCAGGAAGAGTAGCTGTTGCTGAAGTCAAAGCTCAAAGCCATCTAGATAATGACACTAGTTAGCTGGACGGCGGCAGGGCGTGCAGGGTTTTGTTCCAGACGATCAAGGTTAAGTTGATTAGTTTACAAGTTGACTAGTGCCATCTTACCTGCATGCCACAGATGGGGTCCTCGCAGAGGTAGACTCCAGGGGACTGGCTGTCCTGCAAACTGCCTGTCGCCACTTCAGATAGCAAGTCCTTCAGGTTCTCCTCTTTACCCCACACCTAGAACATAGAACACCACCCTCAGAACTCTACATCTATCCCTCACACCTAGAACAAGTATCTCATACATATTGCTATTGTTAATTCAGTCATTTGTACACAAAAGAATAAGGATTGGTTTCCCAGACCCCGATTAAGACTACTCCTGGATAAAAATGCATGGAGAATCTCCCTTAATCTGAGTCTCAGAAACCAGCCCTTAAAATGCCTTTACAGGCAGCCCAATTCTGATCTTTTACCACTAATTGGTCTTTTGACCAATCAGAGCAGCTCTGTTTCCCATAAGTGTAACAGACCTCTACGGCGGAGACTCGGACAGAGAAACGTGCTCCTGTCTTCTCCTTCCTCTCGTTGATGAGTTTGAAGAGCCAGGAGATGGCACAGGGGATGATCCCCAGGGTCTGCATGGACTCGTCACCACCTATCATGGTGTAGGATTTACCTGTAGGATGGACACACACACACACACACACACACACACACACACACACACACACACACACACACACACACACACACACACACACACACACACACACACACACACACACACAGGAGAGGAAGAGGAGATGAAAGTTCTGAGTGTGATCTGGTTTACAGATCTAGCCATTCTAGTAAACACTCCCAGAATGATTAGAACTCCATCAGCAGTGGAGTACAATGGTCATTAACATGATATCCTCTACCAAACACACAGTCTGTCCTCCCTCCTCTCTATCCTCCTTCCCCTCTCTTTCTCCTGCTCCTCTATCCTCCTTCCCCTCTCTATCCTCCTTCTCCTCTATCCTCCTTCCCCTCTCTTTCTTCTCCTCCTCTATCTTCCTTACCTTCTCTTTCTCCTCCTCCTCCTCTATCCTCCTTCCCCTCTATTTCTCCTGCTCCTCTATCCCCCTCCCCCTCTCTTTCTCCTCTATCCACCTTCCCCTCTCTTTCTCCTGCTCCTCTATCCTCCTTCCCCTCTCTTTCTACTCCTTCTCTATCCTTCTCCTCTATCCTCCTCCCCTTCTCCTCCTCCTCTATCCTCCTTCCCTTTTCCCGTTTCTACAGCCCATCCCTTCTGTCTGCTTTTAAATTAACTCTGGTTTTAGCTAAATGTGTCAGGTTTGGCAAGGGGCACTGACATCTTCCGCATGTTTGTGTGCTTTTCACACACACTCTGGTTGAATGTTGTGTATATGTGTGTGTGGTTTGACACCCAGATTGTCTGTGTGCGCAGAGCGATGCATTCAAGTCTGCTGACCCACAGACCCCAAAATAACCCAGCTGTAGATGAATTGAGAGTGTGGGCATGCATGTGTGTATGTGTACGTGCTATGTGTGTGTATCCCCACTGTGTGCCTACACCTGTCCCTCTGACATAGGGAGACGGCCCCTGCTGTTGACAGGAGAGAGATCAAACTCACGGCTAAACAAAGCCATATGTCACACACACAGTTGCCGGAGTGTGCCAGCGCCTTATGGGGTTGATAATGTAAATACAGTGGCTTACGAAAGTATTCACCCCCCTTGGCATTTTTCCTATTTTGTTGCCTTACAACCTGGAATTAAAATGGATTTTTGTTGCCTTTGTATCATTTGATTTACACAACATGCCGACCACTTTGAAGATGCAAAATATATTTTTTTAATGTGAAACAAACAAGAAATAAAACAAGAAATAAGACAAAAAACAGAAAACTTGAGTGTACATAACTATTCACCCCCCCCCCCCCCCCCCCCCCCCCAAAGTCAATACTTTGTAGAGACACCTTTTGCAACAATTACAGCTGCAAGTCTCTTGGGGTATGTCTCTATAAGCACATCTCTATAAGCACATCTAGCCACTGGTATTGTGCCCATTCTTCAAGGCAAAACTGCTCCAGCTTCTTTAAGTTGGATGGGTTCCGCTGGTGTACAGCAATCTTTAAGTCATACCACAGATTCTCAAATGCAAATGTAAAAGAGTAGGGAGGTAAGGCAATAAATAGGCCATAGAGGCGAAGTAATTACAATATAGCATTAACACTGGAGTGATAGGTGTGTAGATGATGGATGTGCAGATGATGATAGATGTGCAGATACTGGGGTACAAAAGAGCAAGAGGATAAATAACAATATGGGGATGAGGCAGTTGGGTGTGCTATTTACAGATTGGGTGTGTACAGGTACAGTGATCGATAAGCTGCTCTGACAGCTGATGCTTAATGTTAGAGAGGGAGATATAAGACTTCAGCTTCAGTGATTTTTGCAATTTGTTCCAGTCATTGGCAGCAGAGAACTGGAAGGAAAGGCAGCCAAAGGAAGTGTTGGCTTTGGGGGTGACCAGTGAAATATACCTGCTGGAGCGAGTGCTACGGGTGGGTGTTGCTATGGTGACCAGTGAGCAGAGATAAGGCAGGGCTTTACCTAGCAAAGACTTATAGATAACCTGAAGCCAGTGGGTTTGGCTGCAGATATGTAGTGAGGACCAGCCAAAGAGAGCATACAGGTCACAGTGGCGGGTAATATATGGGGCTTTGGTGACAAAATGGATGGCAGTGTGATAGACTGCATCAAATTTGCTGAGTAGAGTGTTGGAGGCTATGGAAGGAGAAGGAGAGTTTACTGTCTAAACAGACACCTAGGTATTTGTAGTTGTCCACATATTCTAAGTCAGCACCGTCCAGAGTAGTGATGCTAGTCAGGCGGGCAGGTGCGTGCAGCGAACGGTTGAATAGCATGCATTTAATTTTTACTAGCATTTAAGAGCGGTTGGAGGCCACGGAAGGAGTGTTGTATGGCATTGAAGCTCGTCTGGAGGTTAGTTAACACAGTGTCCAAAGAAGGGCCTGAACTCTTTCTGAGAAGTAGTTGGTGAACCAGGAGAGGCAGTCATTTGAGAAACCAAGGCTATTGAGACTGCAGATAAGAATGTGGTGATTGAGAGTCGAAAGCCTTGGCCAGGTCGATGAAGACGGCTGCACAGTACTGTCTTTTATCGATGGCGGTTATGATATCGTTTAGGACCTTGAGCGTGGCTGAGGTGCACCCATGACCAGCTAGTAACCAGATTGCACAGCGGAGAAGGTACGGTGGGATTCAAAATGGTCGGTGATCTGTTTATTAACTTGGCTTTCGAAGATTTTAGAAAGGCAGGGCAGGATGGATATAGGTCTATAACAGTTTGGGTCTAAGGTGTCTCCCCCTTTGAAGAGGGGGATGACCGCAGCAGCTTTCCAATCTTTGGGGATCTCAGACGATATGAAAGGGAGGTTGAACAGGCTAGTAACAGGGTGTACAGATGTTCTGTACTTCACAACATTGTCCCTGACCTGTTCGGAAAGGTCCTTGGTCTTCATAGTGCCACTTGCTGGGTAGTGCGCCTTGCTTAGTAGTGTTGCAGACTCTGGTGCCTTTCAGAACAGGTGTGTATATACTGAGATCATGTGACAGATCATGTGACACTCAGATTGCACACAGGTGAACTTTATTTAACTAATTATGTGACTTCTGAAGGTAATTGGTTGCACCAGATCTTATTTAGGGGCTTCATAGCAAAGGAGGTGAATACATTTGCACACACCACTTTTCCATTTTGTGTATGTCCTTTGCATGAAATCCAAATAAAAATAAATGTCAATTACAGGTTGTAATGCAACAAAATAGGAAAAAAGCCAAGGGGGGTGAATACTTTTACAAGGCACTGTACCACAATCAGCAGCAGAGTGGTCTGGCCTGGGCCCAATCAGCAGCAGAGTGGTCTGGCCTGGGCCCAATCGGCAGCAGAGTGGTCTGGCCTGGGCCCAATCAGCAGCAGAGTGGTCTGGCCTGGGCCCAATCAGCAGCAGAGTGGTCTGGCCTGGGCCCAATCAGCAGCAGAGTGGTCTTACCTGGGCCCAATCAGCAGCTGAGTGGTCTGGCCTGGGCCCAATCAGCAGCAGAGTGGTCTGGCCTGGGCCCAATCAGCAGCAGAGTGGTCTGGCCTGGGCCCAATCAGCAGCAGAGTGGTCTGGCCTGGGCCCAATCAGCAGCAGAGTGGTCTGGCCTGGGCCCAATCAGCAGCAGAGTGGTCTGGCCTGGGCCCAATCAGCAGCAGAGTGGTCTGGCCTAGGCCCAATCAGCAGCAGAGTGGTCTGGCCTGGGCCCAATCAGCAGCAGAGTGGTCTGGCCTGGGCCCAATCAGCAGCAGAGTGGTCTGGCCTGGGCCCAATCAGCAGCAGAGTGGTCTGGCCTGGGCCCAATCAGCAGCAGAGTGGTCTGGCCTGGGCCCAATCAGCAGCAGAGTGGTCTGGCCTAGGCCCAATCAGCAGCAGAGTGGTCTGGCCTGGGCCCAATCAGCAGCAGAGTGGTCTTACCTGGGCCCAATCAGCAGCAGAGTGGTCTGGCCTGGGCCCAATCAGCAGCAGAGTGGTCTGGCCTGGGCCCAATCAGCAGCAGAGTGGTCTGGCCTGGGCCCAATCAGCAGCAGAGTGGTCTGGCCTGGGCCCAATCAGCAGCAGAGTGGTCTGGCCTGGGCCCAATCTGGCCTCAATGGAGGCCTGAGCGGAACACTTGCACTCTGACTCAGATAGCAGTACATAGACTAGCAGGCTGGAGTCAAGAAAGCCCACAGCGACAGGAGTTTTACATCGATTAAAGACATAAAGATGGCTGCCATTAAAGGGATGGCCATACTGCCCAGGGCCACTTATCCAATCAGAGGGCTCAGGGAGGATGAGCTAATATAAGAGCAAGAGAGCGTGGGACTCAATTATATACCCCGCTCCTGCTGTTCTCCTCTGCTGTCCTCCTCCCCTCTCTTCTCTTTCAGTTCTTATTGAATCTCATACACTCAGTCCCTGTTGAATCTCATACCCTCAGTCCTTGTTGAATCTACATACCCTCAGTCCTTATTGAATTATACATACCCTCAGTCATTATTGAATCTCATACCCTCAGTCATTATTGAATCTCATACCCTCAGTCCTTATTGAATCTCATTCCCTCAGTCCTTATTGAATCTCATTCCCTCAGTCCTTATTGAATCTACACTACCGTTCAAACATTTGTGGTCACTTAGAAATGTCCTTGTTTTTGAAAGAAAAGCAAATTTTTCGGCCATTAAAATAACATCAAATTGATCAGAAATACAGTGTAGACATTGTTAATGTTGTAAATGACTATTGTAGCTGGAAACAGCTAATTTTTATGGAATATCTACATAGGCGTACAGAGGCCCATTATCAGCAACCATCACTCCTGTGTTCCAATGGCACGTTGTGTTATCTAATATCATTTTAAAAGGCTAACTGATCATTAGAAAAACCTTTTTCAATTATGTTAGTGCAGCTGAAAACTGCTGTTCTGATTAAAGAAGCAATAAAACTGGCCTTCTTTAGACTAGTTGAGTATCTGGAGCATCAGCACTAGTGGGTTCGATTACAGGCTCAAAATGGCCAGAAACAAAGGACTTTCTTCTGAAACTCGTCAATCTATTCTTGTTCTGAGAAATGAAGGCTATTCCATGTGAGAAATTGCCAAGAAACTGAAAAATCTCGTACAAAGCTGTGTACTACTCTCTTCACAGAACAACGCAAACTGGCTCTAACCAGAATAGAAAGAGGAGCGGGAGGCCCCGGTGCACAACTTAGCAAGAGGACAAGTACATTAGTGTCTAGTTTGAGAAACAGACGCCTCATACGCCCTCAACTGGCAGCTAGTTAGAGAGAGGGAGTGAAAAACCATGAATGGAAAATGGAGGGGTAGCAGGACAAGAACATGTTCCATAATGACGGGAGAATGGATACACCCTTTTCAGCACCCCTTAAATGACAGGAGGATGGATACACCCTTTTCAGCACCCCTTAAATGACAGGAGAATGGATACACCCTTTTCAGCACCCCTTAAATGACAGGAGAATAGATACACCCTTTTCAGCACCCTTTAAATGACAGGAGAATGGATACACCCTTTTCAGCACCCCTTAAATGACAGGAGAATAGATACACCCTTTTCAGCACCCCTTAAATGACAGGAGAATAGATACACCCTTTTCAGCACCCCTTAAATGACAGGAGAATAGATACACCCTTTCCAGCACCCCTTAAATGACAGGAGAATATATACACCCTTTTCAGCACCCCTTAAATGACAGGAGAATGGATACACCCTTTTCAGCACCCCTTAAATGACAGGAGAATATATACACCATTTTCAGCACCCCTTAAATGACAGGAGAATGGATACACCCTTTTCATCACCCCTTAAATGGCAGGAGTATAATTATGGGCATTCTTTGATTTACAACATGAAATGGTCAGCCACACAGAGTGTGTGTGCGTGAGTGTGTGATTTGGCAGTCTCGGGTCTTAATGTGGAGTGGGAGAGGCAGGACTGGCCTGTAATGCTAGCTGATCTCTATTAGCGACCAGTGGAGCAGTTTATTCTATTTCAACATCAAACACACACACACATACATACACACAAACATACGCATACACACACTTTGCCATCTCTTACAGGTCTGTAACCTCAGGCCCACCCTCCATCATTCAGTGGTCCGTTTGAAGCAGACGTTTCCTGGATGGAATATAAAAGGTAATTGTGTTCTCCAGGCCAAGCAGGCTAGTGGAGCAGAGAGGACTCTGTCTTTGTTCCTAAAGGGAGGATTCGGTCTTTCATTTCCACGACCACTGAAACAACATGAGTGACCACCGATTCTAGAAGATTTTACTAGCAATGGCCGTGCTGTGTGGTGGGGACACTTTCCTTAGCTGACTGTCACTCTGGATAAGAGCATCTGCAAAATTTGACCGCTGTTTGTTATTCTGTCGAGTGACGTTTATCCTTTGTGCGTGTGTGCTTGTGCGTGTGTGTGTATACTTACATGTAGGTGTGTCTGGGCTGTAAGACTAAGTTGATTCTGTCACGGGTAGACTGATTACATGAGTGTGAAAGCATGGTTGTTGAAGGCAAACTAAGACAGAGAGGTTCCAGAGACTTGACCAGGCAGGTTCCTGACACTTATTACTGTGCCGGTCTAAAGAGGGACTTCAGTGGGATTAAAACCGTGTTGATCCAGCTTCCTGCTCAGACAAGACCTCTCTCTCTCTCTCTCTCCCTTTCAGTTTATTTCTCTCTCAGTTCCTGTCTTTTTAAGGCGCCCATCTCTCCCTCTCATTCTTCTTTCTATTTCTGCTCTTTCCCCCTGTCTCTCTGCCCCTCTAACCTTTCTCCCCCTCTACCCCTTCTCCCCCTCTACCCCTTCTCCCCCTCTACCCCTTCTCCCCCTCTACCCCTTCTCCCCCTCCTCCCCCTCTACCCCTTCTCCCCCGCTACCTTTTCTCCCCCTCTACCCTTTCTCCCCCTCTACCCATTTTCCCCCTCTACCCATTTTCCCCCTCTACCCATTTTCCCCCTCTACCCTTTCTCCCCCTCTACCCTTTCTCCCCCTCTACCCTTTCTCCCCCTCTACCCTTTCTCCCCCTCTACCCTTTCTCCCCCTCTACCCTCCACCTTTTCTCCCTCTACCCTTTCTCCCCCTCTACCCTTTCTCCCCCTCTACCCTTTCTCCCCCTCTACCCTTTCTCCCCCTCTACCTTTTCTCCCCCTCTACCTTTTCTCCCCCTCTACCCTCTACCTTTTCTCCCCCTCTACCCTTTCTCCCCCTCTACCCTCTCTCCCCCTCTACCCTTTCTCCCCCTCTACCCTTTCTCCCTCTCTCCCCCTCTACCCTCTCTCCCCCTCTACCCTTTCTACCCCTCTACCCTTTCTCCCCCTCTACCCTCTCTCCCCCTCTACCCTCTCTCCCCCTCTACCCTCTCTCCCCCTCTACCCTCTCTCCCCCTCTACCCTCTCTCCCCCTCTACCCTCTCTCTCCCTCTACCCTCTCTCCCCCTCTACCTTTTATCCCCCTCTACCCTCTACCCTCTCTCCCCCTCCCTCTGAATGCAGTCTGTGCTGATAGTTGAGGCTGGCTGAGATGAAGTCATGTTGATCAGAGAACGTCACACTCAGAAAACTAGCGGTCGATTCTTAGCAAAAGCATTTACTGTGTGTGCAATGTCAGACTCGGTTTGTCAAAGTCTGAGTACATACACACAGCATCAGGCAGAGTGTGTGGACGTGTTTAACTATACTTGTGGGGACCATCACACCAACACACATCCTTACCCAGTTTAGAGTGGCCAAAACAGAAGACGCAGCCGTCGGCTCCATTCACCACAGACTGAATTACCTCAGCTACAGTACCAGCACAAACCTCCGCCTAGAGAGAGAGAGAGAGACGGACAGAGAGAGAGACACACACACACAAAGAGAGAGAGACACAGAGAGAGAGAGACAGACAGACAGACAGACAGACACAGAGAGAGAGAGACACAGAGAGAGAGAGAGAGAGAGACAGACAGACAGACAGACAGACAGACAGACAGACAGACAGACAGACAGACAGACAGAGAGAGAGACAGAGAGAGAGAGAGAGACACAGACAGAACAAGAGAGACACAGAGAGAGAGAGAGAGAGACACACACACAGAGCGAGAGAGACACACCCACAGAGAGACACACCCACAGAGAGACACGCCCACAGAGAGACACACCCACAGAGAGACAGAGACAGAGAGACAGAGAGAGAGAGAGACAGACAGAGAGACAGAGAGACAGAGAGACAGACAGACGGACAGACGGACAGACGGACAGACAGACAGACAGACAGACAGACAGACAGACAGAGAGACACAGAGAGAGAGAGAGCGAGAGAGAGAGAGAGACAGCGAGACAGAGAGAGAGAGAGAGACACAGAGAGAGAGACACACACAGAGAGAGAGAGAGAGACGAACAGAGAGAGAGAGAGAGAAAGAGAGAGAGAGTGAGAGAGACAGAGAGAGAGACAGAGAGAGAGACAGACACAGAGAGAGAGACAGATTATAAATGCACTTTATATATTATCTACCTCACTTGCTTTGGCAATGTTAACACGTTTCCCATGCCAATAAAGCCCCTTGAATTGAATTGAATTGAGAGACAGACACACAGAGAGAGACACAGAGAGAGAGACACAGAGAGAGAGACAGACACAGAGAGAGAGAGAGAGAGAGAGAGAGACAGACACAGAGAGAGACAGACACACAGAGCGAGAGAGAGACAGACACACAGAGAGAGAGAGAGAGAGACACAGAGAGAGAGACACAAAGAGAGAGAGAGAAAGATATATATATAATAATATATACATATTTTATTTTTTTTTGTTTTTTTCGATGTACTTTACTCAAACCAGTGAATATCACTTATTATAAATGAGATCATTAACTATCAGCTCTTGGAATATCCAGGGCCTATACTCTTCACATTTTGGTTATAAAACAACTAATCCAGAATTGATTAAAAACATCAAGGGACAGGACATCATAATCCTACTGGAAACATGGTGTCGTGGAGACATAGATACTCAGTGTCCCTCAGGCTATAGAGAAAGTTTACTACCATCAATCAAACATAAAAATGTTAAACGGGGCCGAGACTCAGGTGGAATCATCATTTGGCATAAGCAGGACTTAGCACTGAATGAAATGAAAAAAGGTACCACTCACATTTGGCTAAAACTTAACAAAGGTACAATCTATTGTGACAATGATGTATACATATGTGCAGCTTATGCTCCTCCTTCAGATTCATCATATTATGATGATCAGTTTTTTGACAATCTCCAGACAGAAATCATTACATTTCAGGCGCAGGGTAAAGTGCTTCTTTGTGGAGATTTCAATGCAAGAACAGGTTCTGAGCCTGACTACACTGATGCGGGAGGTAACCACCACATATTTGGACACCCCTCCTTGTACAGTAGCCCTATTATAAATAATAGAAACAGTCCTGACCAAATACTGAACAAAAATGGAAAAGAGTTAGTACATCTCTGTCGAGCCTTAGGCCTGTACATGCTTAATGGTAGAATCAGAGGGGACTCTTTAGGTCAGTTTACTTACTGCTCAGCTCTTGGGACAAGTGTAGTCGATTATGCCATCACTGACATTGACCCCTCCTCCATTAGTGCATTCACTGTCAGACCACAGACACCATTGTCAGATCACAGTCAGATCAACGTGTTTCTGAAGAAATTAACCGGCAATATTCATTCAAAAAAACAGCCCAATAAACTTTACAACATAAACCAATCGTTCAGATGGGCTCCAAACAGTGCAGAGGCATTCATTGAAACATTGAACTCAAATGAAATGATGAACTCTATACAGTTTTTCAATAACTCACAGTACCAAAACAATAAAGATGGTGTCAATTCAGCTACCCAAAACATCAACTGCATATTCCAAAAAGCAGCATCGAAAGCAAATTTGAGAAAACCAAAGCAATGCAACATCAGAAGCAAAAATCAAAATGTTACTGACAAATGGTTTGATAATGAATGTAAAACAATTAGAAAACACCTAAGACAAATGTCAAACAAAAAACATAAGCAGCAAAACAACCCAGAGCTACGATATGAATACTTTGAAACTCTGAAACAGTATAAACAAACACTGAAATGCAAGAAATTGAATTATACCAACAAGACACTTGATGAAATTGAAAACGCAATTGACCAAAATCAGTTCTGGGACATGTGGAACAATTTAAGCACAACAAAGCCACAAGAATTAGCCATACAAGATGTAGGAATTTGGAAAACTTACTTTGATAATCTATACAAAAACATCCCACAAAAAGACTTAAACCAGAACCAATTAGAAATTAAAGAAAAATTGAACATCCTGGAATCAGTCATTAAAAACAACCAAAATCCATTAGATTACCCAATAACCCAACAAGAACTAAATGAAAAGCTAAAATCTATTAAATCAAAAAAGGCTTGTGGTGTAGACAACATCAGAAATGAAATGCTGAAAAACAGCACACCTGAGTTGCAAAATGCTGTGCTTAAATTGTTCAACATGGTTTTAACTTCTGGCTGCTTCCCTGATGTCTGGAACCAGGGGCTCATCTCCCCTATCCACAAAAGTGGAGACAAATCAGACCCCAATAATTACAGGGGAATTTGCGTCAACAGTACCTTGGGAAAGATTTTCTGTAGCATTTTGAATTCAAGAATTCAAACCTTTCTTCAAGAAAAAAATGTAATAAGTAAATGTCAAATTGGCTTTCTCCCTAACCATCGCACTACTGACCATATATACACCTTACACACACTAATTAATAAACACGTCCACCAAAAAAAAGAGGGCAAAATCTTTGCTTGCTTTATTGACTTTAAAAAAGCATTTGATTCGATTTGGCACGAAGGGCTATTCTACAAAATTCTACAAAGTGGGCTTGGTGGTAAGGTGTATGACTTAATAAAATGTATGTACACAGAAAACAAGTGTGCAATAAAAATCAAAAACCAAAGAACAGAATTTTTTTCACAATGTCGAGGTGTGAGACAAGGCTGCAATTTGAGTCCAAATCTTTTCAACATTTATATCAATGAATTAGCAGACATGTTGGACCAATCTCCAGCCCCAGGACTCACACTATTTGACACAGAGGTGAAATACCTGCTATATGCTGATGACTTGGTACTTCTATCACCAACCAAAGAAGGTCTTCAACAAAACATTAATATTCTGGAGCAATATTGCCATAATTGGGCCCTGGCAGTAAATTTCCCAAAAACTAAAATCATGATTTTCCAAAAAAAACCCAGATGTCAGAAACAAAAATGTAAATTCACCCTGAACAACACCTTAATTGAACACACAAAACATTACACCTACCTTGGTCTGACCATATCTGCATCGGGAAACTTTAATATGGCAGTGAATGCACTCAAAGAAAAAGCCCGCAGAGCAATGTATGCAATAAAAATGAAATTATTCAAAATCAACATCCCAATTAGAATTTGGACTAAAATATTTGACAGTGTAATCCTACCAATAGCACTTTATGGAAGTGAGGTTTGGGGGCCACTCAATAAACTGGATTTTAAAATGTGGGACAAACATCCAATTGAAACCCTACATGCAGAATTCTGTCGGAAAATTCTACAAGTCCAGAGAAATACACCAACTAATGCATGTAGGGCAGAATTGGGCCGTTTTCCAGTAATAATGAAAATACAGAAAAGATCATTAAAATTTTGGCTACATCTAAATTCAAGTCCAAATTCGAGTCTGCAATTTAAAGCACTTCAAGCCCAAGAGCTGAGCCCAGAAACGAGCCCTCTCAGTCAGCTGGTGTTGGACCTCACCAATCAAGCTGACACCAGCACTGCTTCAAAAGAAAGAATTCCAATAAACAAAATCATGAACCAATCAAAGGAATCATACTTACAATACTGGAAAAACGAAACAAAATCCCAAAGCCGACTAAATTGCTATCTGACCCTAAACAGAGAATATGAATTGGCTGATTATCTCTACTCTGTCAGAGATACGAAGCAGAGACAGATCCTTACCAAGTACAGGCTGAGTGACCACCGATTGGCAATAGAAACCGGCAGACATAAAAAGACATGGCTACCCAAAGAGGAGCGTGTATGTGGTCACTGCATGACAGGGGAGGTAGAGACAGAGATGCACTTTCTCCTTTACTGTGATAAATATTCCTCACAAAGAGATTCATTATTCACAGAAATGACTACATATATTCCACATTTTTACAAATTGAACCCAGAGGAAAAACTAAGAATACTCATGGGCGAAGGAGCAATGGCTCCTCTTGCAGCCAAATATGTATTTTCCTGCCATAGCCTGAGGGACACTGAATAATAACATCTGCATAGTAAACAGTAACTTACTTATTATTACTATTATTGTTATTACTATAATTATTAATGTTTACTGTAGACTATTACCATTTTATTGTATTTATTTTTGTATTATTATTTACTACCATTTTATATTATTATTTGATATCATTTACAATTTTGTTACAATGTATATTGTATACATTGTTGCTTTGGCAATATTGACACAATGTTTTTCATGCCAATAAAGCAGCTTGAATTTGAATTTGAATTTGAAAGAGAGAGAGCGAGAGAGAGAGAGAGAGAGAGAGAGAGAGAGATTATATATTCACTTTATATATTATCTACCTCACTTGCTTTGGCAATGTTAACACATGTTTCCCATGCCAATAAAGCCCCTTCAATTGAATTGAATTGAGAGACAGACACACAGAGAGAGACACAGAGAGAGAGACAGACACAGAGAGAGGGACAGACACACACAGAGAGAGAGACAGACACAGAGAGAGGGACAGACACACACAGAGAGAGAGAGAGACAGACACAGAGAGAGGGACAGACACAGAGAGAGAGACAGATACAAAGAGAGAGAGAGACACAGAGAGAGAGAGAGAGAGAGAGAGAGAGATTATATATTATCTACCTCACTTGCTTTGGCAATGTTAACACATGTTTCCCATGCCAATAAAGCCCCTTGAATTGAATTGAGAGACAGGCACAGAGAGAGAGAGAGAGAGAGAGAGAGAGAGAGAGAGAGAGAGAGAGAGAGAGAGAGAGACAGACAGACAGACAGCAGAATTAGGCCGATACCCACTAATTATCAAAATCCAGAAAAGAGCCGTATAACCACCTAAAAGGAAGCGATTCCCAAACCTTCCATAACAAAGCCATCACATACAGAGAGATGAACCTGGAGAAGAGTCCCCTAAGCAAGCTGGTCCAGGGGCTCTGTTCACAAACACACCCTACAGAGCCCCAGGACAACAGCACAATTAGACCCAACCAAATCATGAGAAAAAAAAAAGATAATTACTTGACACATTGGAAAGAATTAACAAAAAAACAGAGCAAACTAGAATGCTATTTGGCCCTACACAGAGAGTA